>NC_032019.1:30455268-30475096 GCF_001865875.1 Lupinus angustifolius | reverse complement strand
ATTTTCATACAATGATTATTAGCTAAAACATAATCAAATAAATAACATTTAATCATACAATATTTGAATGCTAAAAATATATTCAAATATTTATACACAATGAACATTAATCTAAAATAAAACATAAGCATTTAAGAGATATGCTAAATAATCCTTATGACTTTATATGATACTTATAAACGTAATCACAAAAAATATGATGCAAAAATAACTCCTTATATTTATAATTTTATATAGAGAATATAGAGGTGAGATATTATCGAATACAATTTGAATTTTATTTATTGAGTTATTTAAGAATCAAATATTTTCTATAATCACACTTTCAACAAATAAATGCTTATACAAACACATTTATAATTGTTAATATTCTACATATTCACTCAAAAATCAATGTTAATATTGCACCTATATGAATGAGAAATATAATGTTTCAATACACGATTTATTGATAGTATAAAGTATATGTATATTATATTGGCATTATGCATAAACAAAGAAGTGCAAGTGCACCCTACACTGCTAGTTTCTTTAAAAAAAACCTGCACTGCTTGAAATTTTAATCCATAAGGTATCATTTGTCCATTTCGACTATTATCATAGCTAAGAAACTCACATACATACCCCACAAATTTTAACACATTTTATATGTATAATTTCACAACATAAATAAAAAAGTCATATCCATAAACTTGACAAAAGACTAGTACAATGTTAATAATAAAATAATATTAAAATGACAATATGATTGTTCTTATATTCTTGACTATTGTAGTAACACCATCTGATTAGTAATATGTTATTTCTTAAATTGTCTAAAAAATGGCAGATCATTTATATATGAGGAGACCTTTTATGAGGATAAATATCTCTTTTGAGAAGAAACTATAAAATAATAAAGACTTAATACAAATTTTGCATCTATTCTTAGTTGTAACTTTTTTCATCAAAATCGTCAAAAATTCATGCTAATAAAGTGAACCTTTAATTATTAATATATTTGGTACACTATTAATTATAAGGTGCATTAATTATTAATGTAGTTGGCTACTATGTTTCATAATATGAGTGTTTACCAATACTTATGCTAAACACTTTTATTTAAATTTTATAATATAATTTCAAATAAAATAAGCAATTATCGTGAAGAAGACAAACCTTTCTTGCGTTATTGAAAAACGTTATATAACATATTAAATCAATCAAGTCTACTTCTTTAGCAGATAAGCAAACTCATAAACATATTTATTCTAGAAAATTGAAAATTCTTAACTTCTCATGTGAACAAAATCACATAACTAAGGAGTCACATGTAATTACAATTGTTAAAACAAATCTAGTTTTTATAATTACAAGAAAACAAAAAATTAACCAGAAATAAATAAGCTTTTACACAATGTATCAAAAATAAGGTTAATATATTTAAAGGAGTCAAACTCCAAATCTGAAATAAACTTTAATTAATATGACATTTCCTTTATTCATTTATCTTATATGAAATAACAAAATGTTTTTTAAATATGTGGTTCAATTTGGTTAAAGAAGTTCTCGAATCTCTAATATCACGAATTGAATCGATCTTAAATGATTTATTCAAAAAAGAACTTAAGACCTTGTTTGAGAGTATGGTTTTGGGGGGAGGGGGAGGAAAGAGATGACTTTAGAAAGTCTTCCCCTTATTTGGGAGTTGGATCAAGGAGAGGGGAAGGTTTTGGAGGGTTTCTCAAACCGTCCAAAAACATCCATGTGTCTATTTTTAAAGTCCCTCAATTTGAGGTTTTTTGGAGATAAAATATCAAAATAGCTAAATATGTTTAGTAATAATATATAATTACATATTATTGTTCATTTCTCATTGTTAATTACATTTTTAAGGGAATATAAAAAAAATATTCTTATATTATCATTAGTTTATCCTCCTTCATCTAAATTTTATACTCCCAAACAAGGGAGATGATTTCCTTCCTTTTCCCTTCCCTTCCTCCCCCTTCCTATCTCTTTGATCCCTCTCCTTCCCTTTCCCTCCTAACTCCTAAACAAAGCCTAACCGAATCACAAAATTGAAGGAAACCATATTTTTTGATAAATTGTTGGCTTCTTGGTTTGTTTTGGAGACAATAAACTATTGCATTTCAATCTTTTTTTATCTGACTCTAATGCTTTGTTTGGAAGTTATGAGGGAAAGGGAATGTGAAGGATCAAAGTTTTAGGAAGAGGGAGGAAGGAATGGAAAATAAAGGAAATCTTCTCCCTTGTTTGGGAGTATAAAATTTAGATGAGAGGGGTAAACTAATGATAATATAAGAATATTTTTTATTTTTCCTTTAAAAATGTAATTAACAATTAGAAATGGACAATAATATATAATTATATAATATTACTAAATATATTAAGTTATTTTGATATTTTATCTCCAAAAAACCTCAAGTTGGGAAAACTTTAAAAATAGACACACATGGGGTTTTGGAGGGTTTGGGAAACACTCAAAAACCTTCTCCTCTTCTTCATCCAACTCCTAAACAAGGGAAAGACTTTCCAAAGTTATCTCTTCTCTTCCCTTCCTCTCCAAAACCCCAGTAATAAAATTGTCTTCGGTTGGGGAAGATATATATGATTTCAAATGTTTTCTTTAATATGAGTTGGTTGTAATCATTCATGAATATATGTTTACCAGTTTACCAAACCCCTTACCCAACCTATAGACATTATTGGGCCATTAAGTTGTCCTTTTTGTCAACTTCTCCAACTTTAGTTCATATCTACTGCTTTGGCCCCCTTATTGGACTCACCACCAGGGCTCCAGCTACAAGCCGTGAAACGTGTGCAAGTATCAACAAGTAATAACAAGCAATTGATATTTTTCTCTGTGATTTCTTTTAATGTGAAGCATTAATATTCCAAAAAAGAATTAAAACTAGAAAATGTTGGACTAGACAGCAACCGAGGAGTTCTGTTGTTATTGGGGTACAGGAAGAGTGGAGAGCCACAAGTGAGACACTATATCTTGAATCAAAATTGTGGGACTTCACACTTGAATAAACAAGTATTATTAAGACCAGACCAGACCGGACTGGACAGTTGGACCGTTTCCCGGTGGCAAGAACAACCATGTCTTGATTAAAACGTCGTCCACCATATAGAGCCATTTTGGTCCCTTTGTGATCTGGTCCACCCGGAACAACCCGATGAGTTAGACCAGGCGGGCCAACTCTCACTTAAAAAAAGAAAAAAAAATGAGCAATTAAAAAAACTAAAAGCTAAAACATAATTACCTAAGATAGAAACAAATGACCACCATAAAAAACGCTCAACAATAGTAGGTGAGTTTCAAACAACACAGATTCAGCGCACCATCGCTTGTCGCCACCGTCTCATTTCGCAGAGGAATGTCACAAAATATGTTTTCTTGTTTGTGGGATTTATTGATTGTAGAGGAGTTTATTTTTTAGTCTTTAGTTTATGATTTTGTGAACTTATTAAGTTATTATTTGATTGAATTATTAGTGCACCACATAATGTTTTAGCTTTTGTATCAAAATTATATTACTACATTGCAAAATTATTAGTTTGTTTTGTTAGTCTTTCAGATTCTACAAATTAGATGTTCTACTTAATTGTTTCAAATGTCTTAAATTCTCTGCTTAATAAAGATGATGATACTTAGATGAATTAAAATATTTAATCTTTATATGAAATAATTATATTTTGATTTTTAATTCTAAATATATAAGATTTAAACTTGTTTAATGAATTTTTGTTTTTATTTATATGTGTTAAAATATTGATACACACTTTCTAGAAGCTTCCACACTTGTGTAGTAGTGATGATTGTATCTCAATATCTAGAATTATCCTAAGCTTCTAGTATATTCTGTTATAGGCATTTAGTATTGTAATTAAAGAAGTATCTAGAAATCTTGAGAAAAATGTAATACTAGATAGTTATGGAACTATCTAGTCCTTCATTAGTGATGTAGAAAGCCTATAAATAGGCACTCACCCTTCATTTGTAATGTATGCAAATAAGAAGCAAATTATTCTAAGTTCTGCAGCTCCAAAGTTTCTCCACTTCTATTTTTACTACTATAATTTTCCATTTCTAAACCAATATCAGTGGCATCAGAGCTACGTTTCGTCATACACCTGGCGTAGAATATTACTCTATCCATTTTTTAACTACCTCTAAAAATATTCTACCCACACTAAATCATTTTTATACCTCTTGAGCTATGGCTAGCACTATTCAATTATCATTTATTCCTATCCCAACTTTCTCTGGAGAAAACTATGATTTTTGGACCACAAAAATGACTACTTTCTTTCAGTCCTAAGATTTATGGGACATTGTAGAAGAAGGATTCACTACTTCGGAGAATACCTCAACACTTACCGTGGCTTAGAAAAATGAGTTGAAAGAAAATTGCAAAATGATGCAAAGGCGTTACAAGTGCCAAAGAAGCATGGGATACACTAAAGGGGAATACTTCTACAACAAGTCTTGGCGGAGACTATCTTTCCAAGAATAATGGGAACTACAAGTGCCAAAGAAGCATAGAATACACTAAAGGAGGAGTTTCATAGAAGTGACAAGGTATGCACCATTAAACTTCAAACTCTTAGGCGTGAGTTTGAATTAATTAAAATGAGAGAGTTTGAGACCATAAAGAACTATTATTCTAAAATAAAAGAAATAGTCAATCAAATGAAAGCCTGTGGGTAAATTTTTCTTGACAAAAGAATTGTTGAGAAAATTCTAATTTCAATTCCTCAAAAATATGACTCAATAGTTACTACAATTAAGCAAACCAAAGATCTGTCTACTCTATCAGTAATAGAAATAATGGGCTCTCTAGAAGCTTATGAGCAAAGATTGAATATGCATGATGAAGGTTCACTAGAAAATGCCTTTCAATTAGAGCTCATACTAAGGTCTCAGAATAAAGAATATGAAAGAAGAAATAATATTGGTGCAGAACATTTTAGAAACAAAGAGATTTCTAAAGATTTCTCTAGAAACAATCAAGAAAAATATCCTCCACGCGACATACACAAGAAGCTAGGCCATTCATAAAAATAGTGTCGATATCGAGGAAAGATACAATGCCAATATTGTAAAATATTTGGGCACTCAGAGCAAAATTGTCGCAACAAAAATAATCATCAAGTCAATTTCACTAAAGAGTGTCAACATGACTAACAACTATTCTATGCCAACCAATTCTCTAGTCGTGATAAAGAAGAAAACTACTACTTGTGTAGTGGTTGTAGTAACCATATGGCTAAGGGAAGGAGCATTTTCAAAGACATTGATGAATTTGTCAGAGTGCAAGTTCAATTGGGTAATGGCATCATGGTTGAGTCCAAAGGCAAGGGTACTATCATGGTGGAGACATAGTCAGGTACGCAACTTATCAAAGATGTCTTACTAGTTCCTAACCTTAAAGAAAATCTCTTGAGTATTGGTCAAATGATGGAGAAAGGATACTATCTCCACTTTGAGGGAGATACATGCAATATATATGACAATAATAGAAAGCTTGAAATAGCCCAAGTTAAAATGGAGAAAAGAAATAAAAGTTTTCCAATAATTTGGAAATACGCTACTAACATTGCCATGAAGGTGCAAGTTGATGAATCATGGTTTTGGCATAAAAGATTTGGCCATCTTAACAATCACGCCTTAAAGCTATTATATCAGAAAAGAATGATGATGGATCTTTCGTGCATCCAACAAAATGAATGAGCTTGTGAAGGATATCTACTTGGGAAGCAACACAAACTATCCTTTTCAAGTGTGAAAGCTTGGAGAGCAAAACACTTGTTGGAGCTTATCCATACTGACGTATGTGGACCAATGAGGACGCCATCACTCACTAATAACACGTACTTCATACTTTTCATTGATGATTTTTCTAGAATGACACATGTCTACTTTATAAAAGAAAAATTAGAAGTCTTTGGAGTATTCAAGAAATTCAAGGCCTTTGTCGAGAAGCAAAGCGGGAAACATATAAAATTACTAAGAAGTGATCATGGTAAAGAGTACAACTCTCGTGAGTTTGATAAATTTTGTGAGGATGAAGGCATAGAGTATCAACTCACAGTTGCATACACTCCACAACAAAATAGGGTGTCTGAAAGGAAAACCGCATGGTCATGGAGATGTCTAGATCGATGCTCAAGGAGAAAGGTTTGTCAAACACCTTTTGGGTCGAAGTAGTGTACACAGTTGTTTACATAATGAACATATGTCCAACAAAGGTCGTCGAAGGTAAAACTTTTGTAGAAGCTTGGAGCAGCAGAAAGCTTTCAGCTAAACATCTAAGAGTCTTTAGATCCATCTATTACATACATGTCCCAAAAGAAAAGAGACACAAACTAGAAGACAAGACGATAAGAGGCATCTTCTTAGGATATGGCACACAATCATAAGGCTATCAAATATACAATATAGAAACGTAGAAACTTATCATCAAACGAGATGTTGAAGTCGATGAAAGCACTGCTTGGAACTAGAATGAAGGCAAGACTGAGAGACACAACATATCCATACCAACACAATAACCACTAGTAGTATGAGAAGTTGAAGAAGCAATAGAAGATCCAAGTACGCCAACTACACTCCCACATGAACAATCTTCATCAAAATTTTCTACGAGACGAGTAAGATCTTTGGTAGATATATATGAGACATGCAACTTGGTCATAGTTGAACCTGGAAGCTTTGAAGAAGCATAAAAGCAAAATGTGTGGGTCAAGGCAATAGAAGAAGAGATAAAAATGATCGAGAAAAACAACATGTGGGAGCCAGTAGATTGTCCAAAAGATAAATACATCATTGGAGTAAAATAGGTCTATAAACCAAAGCTCAATCCTAATGGCACTATACAGAAGCACAAGGCGAGACTAGTAGCTAAGGGATACTATCAACAACTAGGAATTGACTATAATGAGATATTTGCACTAGTTGCTCGTCTAGACACAATAAGAGATTTAATAGCTCTTGCAACAGAAAGAGGATGGAACATTTACTAACTAGATGTCAAGTCTTCCTCAATGGAGTACTTCAAGAAGAGATCTATGTGGAGTAGCCACAAGGGTTCATGAGCAAGGGAAACAAAAACAAAGTACTACAATTGAAGAAGGCTCTATATGACTTGAAGCAGAATTGATTAGAACTTCATTGATAAAGGATTCAGAAGGAGTAAGAGTGAGCCTACACTATACATTAAGACTCAAGGTCAGTATGATACTTTAATAGTTGCCTTGTACGTAGATGATCTTATATACACTGGAAACAATATAAAGATGATAATAGAGTTCAAAGAAGACATGATGAAGACATTCGAGATGACAGACCTAGACATTCGGAATTGAGGTAAATCAAAGAAAATAACGTATGTTCATCTTTAGAAGAAATACACAGAAGAATTACTAAAGAAGTTCAAAATGTGTGAATGCAAATCAGTTGCTACTCTACTCGTGACTAATGAGAAGCTACAAAAGGACGATAGAGCTCCACAGGCAGATGCATCTCTCTACAGGAGTTTGATCGGGAGTTTTCTATATCTCACTACCACAAGACCAGATATCATGTATGCTATAAGTCTTCTATGAAGATTCATGCAAAGCCCAAGTCAAATTCACTTTGGAGTTGGAAAAAGAATTCTTAGATACTTGAAAGGAACAAAAGAGTTCGGTATATGGTATAAGACCAACACCAACTCAACATTGCACAACTACACTAACCGTGATTGGGCAGGTTCGATGGATGACATGAAGAGCACATAAGGTTATGCCTTCTCACTTGGATCTGGAATGTTATCTTGGACATCTAAGAAGCAAGCAATCATTGTACAATCAATAGCAAAAGCTGAGTACGTAGCAGCTGTAGAGGCGACCAACCAAGCTATATGGCTTAGACGAATACTCAGTGACATGGGATATCAAGAAATAGAGCCTACGACAATCTATTGTGACAACAAATCGGCGATAGTAATAGAAAATAATATAGTCCATCACAACAGGATGAAACATATCGCAATCAAACATCATGTTAGAGAAGCAAGTGAGAATAAAGAAATAAGGCTCGAGTATTGCAAGACCGAAGATCAAATTGCAGACATATTCACTAAGGCATTACCAATGCCAAAGTTCGAGCAACTACGATCGATGCTAGGAGTTACAAACATGTGCATCAAGGAGGAGTGTCAAAAATTGATGCACACTTTCTAAAAGCTTCCACACTTGTGTAGAAACAAGTAGTGATGATTGTATCTTAATATCTAGAATTATCCTAAGCTTCTAGTATATTCTATTATAGGCATTTAGTATTGTAATTAAAGAAGTATATAAAAATCTTGAGAAAAATGTAATACTAGATACTTATGGAACTATCTAGTTCTTCATTAGTGATGTAGAAAGCCTATAAATAGGCACTCACCCTTCATTTGTGAAGTATGTAAATAAGAAGCAAATCATTCTAAGTTGTATAGCTCCAAAGCTTCTTCACTTCTATTTTCACTACTATAATTTTCATTTCTAAAACCCTATCAATATGTGTATACATTATTGTAAAACGTGATATTGAGTAGTGTGTTATTACTTATTATCTTATTTTAATTAATTATATAGTATATATACTTCCATATGATATTATTACATATGATATTACTTATTCTTCTAGGTTGATGTTCGGTTCGGGTTTAATAACATTAGAATAAACTCAATAAACACCCCCTCAAGTGTGGATACCACACACTTTTCAGTTTGCTCCCCCTTAAGTTACCATATTCCAGTCAAATCATCGGCTCTGATACCACTTGTTGGACTAGACTGCGACTGGGTATCTTCCAACCACCGGGAGTTCCATTGCTACCGGGTATAGGAAGAGTGGAGAGCTACAAATGAGATATCATGTCTTCAACTAGACCTTAAGACATTAATTTCGTGTGTCTTTTCCACTTATAAACTCTTTCAGTCCTTTTCAGTCCTTTCCACTTATAAACTTAATTAACTGCACACCTATTTCTTCTTGTTTTATCTATTACTTTAGATAATCAAAAGCAAAAGTGAAAATAATAAAACAAAATTCAATTACAAATAGGAAACTTTCAATCATCTATAAGTACAAATCCTTTCACTTAAATAATTATGGTAATTGTTATGTATTTTTGGGCTTACCTCTTAACAAATGCGAGTATGCAACACCTACGCTAGGTCCAATGTTGATATTCTTTAGGTCCCGGGGCAGGGAGAGAATTAACGGTCCCTAAATTAGAAAAATATTAAAAAATAAATAAAAATAAAGTATATTTACAACTAATCTAAAAAAAATAAGAACCACAACATGTAACACTATAAAGTTAAATATAGTAATATATGGAATACATCTATTATTCCAAGATGTCTATATTCAATATGTCACATGCTATAATTGGTAGAAAAATATTTAAATTAAAAGTTTAAAATTAAACATTTTTGTGATCAATCATAGTAATAACACATTGAGTAGCAAAGTTGAAAACATTTTGGACCAGCTAAGCATGACTTCTATGGTTTTGTGAGTCTATGGTGCGGTCACACGTATTGCCCAACCCTTATGCTGAAGGTAGTCAAAATTGCGATACTACTCGTGAGATTGCACAATCTTACGATCCTCAACCCCTAACCCGTGCTCGATCTCAGTCTTGGGTGCGCCTCCATGGGACCAGGTGGGATCATCGTGCAGGTGCGTAAATTCGGTGGAATCGACGAGCCCACCGATCCCTATATCTCTGTCACTCATTCCTCTCCCTCTCTCACTCTATGCCTCACGTCCTCTCTCTCAACGCCTGCATGACCATCAACTCCAGCAGTCATAAGAGTAGATACACGACCAGAAACTCCAGCAGCCTTTAGCTTCAACTCCAGCGTTGTCATGGGAAGAGAAGAAGGGTAGAGAAGAAGAGGAACTGGATCATGTGTGACCCGGTTTGTTGACACCCTAATTTTTATGTATTTATAAAAAAACATATCTGATGGGCTTTTAAGCCAATTTTTTAAACCCAATCTATTTTTTAACTCTATAAACTTAATAAAACGTGAGCAGTGGCTGTAAAACACAAAAATTCTATTTTTTTTAGTTGGAATTTGTGGAGTTGTATTATTTTGAATGACATGAAATGTTATATAATGTTACATCATAATTTACTTCATAATTTATATGATTTTTTTTTATTTTTATGATTATCTTTAGTATTATGACTTATGAACATATCTGCATATTTATAAATATCTATAGTATTATATATATGAATTTTTATGGATATATACATGTGAACTTTTATGCAGATATATATATACTATTAAGTAGGATCTTACGAGTCGTGTTACGTTCCTACGTTTACGATCTTTGACTCTTTTCCCGATCCTAAGTAAAATCTCGATTTTAACTACCATGCTTATGCCGGACCTGGCAACACCCTCCCGTCATAGTAAAAGACATGTCATGTCATGGGTCCTCTCTTATAAAATCTTAGATGAATAAAGATCCTCTTAATTAATGGAGAGACAAGTACTACAAAATAACACATAAATACAATATATAATGATATTTTTATCATTTTATTTATCATGAAATCATATTTTTGTCATTAAAAATATAAGAAAAAATAACCACTTGTTTCTTCATTAATAGAGACAAATCATTGTTCATCTTATATATTTTCCTCTTTATACACTGTTCAATTTCTTTCTTAATCAGTGAGATGCAGTATCCTTTTTGAGCCAAAGATTAATTTAGGTTACCCTCCTATGTTTCAAAAGGATTAATGTCCATTTATTTGGCACTTTTGCTGATATGCACATAACTTGAGCCAAGTCGATGCAGTCCAATCCAACAGTGACAAAAGAAAAACTGACCCAACTTTTTCAACGGAAATTTGTTAGTCCAAAAGTGATAACAGATTTAAAGATAGCAGAATATATGGTCTTCTAACTTTACAACACTGAATATTTGACCCCCTGGTTTGTTTAGCTCCTTTGGAATTTTCTCTATTTGAATCTCCACCCCCTTGGTTGTTAATTATCTGGCCCCAACACATTTATCAAATCATATGTAGTGATGCTTAGTTTGAAGTCAATTGTTCCATAATGTGTTATTAATATTATACGGAGTATAAAACTAATCAGAATTCTCGTATATGTAGTTATCGTATATATTATTATTATATGCAAGATATAAATGAATTATCAAAATGGTTTAATGGTAGATCATGTCACAAGTAACTATTGGATTCAATATTTAAATTCATAACATGTCATTTTGAAAAACATGAATTTTTCATGAACAAATAGATTTTGACAGACATAGTTTTAGATAATATTCTATTTTTGATTATTTTAATTACATATTTCATATAATTATTATATCATAGGGTAGGAGAATCAGTTCACCTGATTATTGTTGAACCAATAGATAAGAGAATGTATTTATAATCATGGTTCCATCGACACATGCAAAGCCATGGTGCTTTTTACTTTTAATAGCACCTACATGATTATTTTGCCATGGAAAGTATGACTGTCAGAACAGAAAGATAAGTACTTCACAAGATTTTTGTATTTTATTTTACTTTTATTTTTGTTTAATTTGTTTTTGTAAGGCCTTTAACTTAGTGTTTCTAGTTAGGGGTGAGCATGACCCGACTCTAACTATTCATCCGGTATGACTTTATTATAATTGAGCCGAATAGAGTCAGGTCTCATTAAGTCTAGGGCCTGGTCAATATTTAGGGTTGAGTAGACACAAAGCTTGACATGTCCTATGGTTACTCACTCACATCATGTTTGTATGTGTTTCTATTAAAAAATATAATGACATTTTTTTGGTCGAAAATATCATTTGATTTTCTAATTTTTTTTTCATATATATGGTTAATAATATGTATAGATATATCATTTTATGTGTCAAGTTATATATTCATATTAATAAATAATATTGATAAGATTTTATCTAAAATGAGTATACATTATATTTAATCGGGTATAAAGTCAAGTTTTTAAGGGCCGACTCAATCAATATTTAGGGGTAGATTAGCTTCGGGTATAAGTTCGGGTTCAAAAAAGATCCGACCAATATTTCTGGTCAAATAAGGGACAAATCTTAACTCATTCCAATCTGACCAATGCTCATCCCTATTTCTATAAATCAAGACTTTTATAAATCAGAAGGAATGTAATTAAATTTATAAAATACTATTTCTATAAATCAAGACTTTTATAAATCAGAAGGAATGTAATTAAATTTATAAAATAGAGAGGAAAAATAAAATCAACTCACAATGAGCCTCCCATATTTTTTTCGTCACTTTGAGATTGTTGTTACTGTGTATAGGAAAGATTGAAACCAAATATTGACAGATTATTTTTCTGGAAAACAGAGAAGTACAAATATCTTTTAGCGTCTCTCCTTTTCCTTCTCCAAATGAAATGTGTTAACATACGTAAAATCAGAGAGCATGGTTCATAGAACTTCACACTTACGTCAGAAAGGGTAATATTTTTATAATTTAAGTGTAAAAATTTATATAGAATTAGTACCATTTATTTGTATTTTTTTAAAGAGTCAACGATAATTAAAAACGAGTAGTGAAATATAGACCGATAATGTATAAAACTTGTACACACTCACTTAATATATTTTTTTCTCTAAGTCAAATAGGTAGGATCCAAGTTCAGTATAGGACAAGGGACAAAATATAAATAAGCAGAAATTTCAATACCACTCATTTTTAGGTATAATGATATAGTAAGATATTATAGCTTAGACATGAAAAAGTACAAATGATAAGAAAACAATGCAGTGGAATATTTCTTTTGCTTCTTTAATTTCTTTTCGCATCTTCGAGCTTGACCATTCAAATGGGACCAATCTCTTATCATATGACTTCGTGCCTTTACTGTTTCAGCATTTTGTCTTTGACTGAAATTGATGAACTTGATAAACAATTGGCTTAATTATGATCTTCCATTCCTACTTTTCCTTGATGCCATTTTTATTGTTTTATGTATCCATTTAAAAAAGTAAAGATGTTAGTAAGTAGGTGGTGGGGCAATTGTCAAACCGGTAAATAAGTGTAAAAATATAACATCGGTTGTCACAAACAAGTATAGAAAGTAATGGGTTGTTGGATCCACAAGGACTTGTTAACTCAGTCATTCAAGATCAAATTCCTACTTTAAGCTAGTTTTCAAAAGGGTTTTCAATTGGTTGTTGTTTTGGTTGAAAAGTTTTGAATAATAAAAGTGTTGAAATTCAGATGTAGGATTACTATTCATAACAGTAAATCAACAAACAATCAAACGATAAAACAAGTACAATTTTGCACAACATTTGACCTCAAATACACCAAGAACTAATGTTTTAGTCTACTTAGTAACTCATGAAAAAACATCAACCTTAAACACAAGATTAATAATTATGACACATATGCATACCTCTATGTCTAGTAAATATACAAATGAGTTAAGATTAATGCACGAACTCAATTGTATTAGCGGTCAATGTCTTGATCTATACTAACACTTTGTCAAATTAGATGCATGTCTAGTAACTAAAATTTATAAAATTATGATTTATGAACCATCAAATGTGCCTCCATGTCTAGTAACACATACCTTCAAGTTTGAGAATTTCCAATGTAAATATAAGTCTATGTCTATCAAATATATGAACAAAGGCATTTGTTGTGACAATTAAACACGCAACTACTCTAGTTTTATGCAAAAAGGATGAATCATATGCTTCACTCTAAAAATAATCTTGCCCATAAACTTAGAGTTTATGCTCTTTTTTCCGGATTAAGCATACAAAACATTTCAAATGTGAGATTTTTCCATTTAAACAAGTTTTAATCATGTAATAGTACAATTTTAATCATTTGAGTTGATTAAGTAGTTAGAGTGCTATGAAAAGAGTGTATAAAATATGACCAATTTAGCACTTAACAACAATTTACAATGAATCATCTCCACATGAAGTTTTATGTTCTGTTCGTACTTCAAAGGATAAAAGTGTCATCTCTCAATATAAATAAGGATATAACTATTATTTAAAATCTATATTTTCTTTGATTTTTTAGAGTACTTTTTTCTCGAATATGGGAAAGAATATTGATTCATTGAGATGACGTGCTAGATCACAGAGTATCAACATCACAAATATTTTAACCTTTTAAGCAATGGTGTTTAACAATTTTTACCGATGGAACAAATATGTTATGGAGTTACGTAAATAATCAACCATTGCATATATTTAAATTTTTAAACAAGTCAAAAAGAACTAATATTTTTTTAAAAAGGAAAAATTGTTGGAAAATATCTTTAATATATAGAGATTTTAATGGTGTGGGACTTTATATACTTAAAGATATATATTACATACTAAAGATGATGAACACTATCATCATATATTGCCAAAATCTTTCATGTCAAATCATCAAGAATAGATATAAAACTAGAGTGGAAACGTACCTTAAATGTATTCATAGAGATTATGGTGAATGAAATTTAGTTGTCCTTAATCTTGTATGCAAATGCATGTTCATAGTAGAACATGTAGGTTATTTGGCCTTCCAATTATAGATCTCCCTTATCCTTAGTTTCTCCTCTAATGGGAAGAAGGGAATCTTGTTTTGCATGTATGTTGTGGTTCATGTTGTGTTGTCTTGTTGTGGTCTATATTTGAGGACCATAACCCCTATTTATAAACAAGCATTCCCTTTCATTAAGTGTGATACCTTTTCAATTTTCTTATTTATTATTTTTGCCTATCATAAAAATAGAAATAAAACTTTAGGTATCTACACAATAATTTCCATGACAATTATGTCTATAGCCATATATCTTACTTGAAGTGGATTACTTTAATTTGTCTACATAAAATAATGACCCTAAACACATTTAAACATTACATGTGTGACCCAAAATTCCTTATAATCTCCCACTGGTCACATATGTAATTTTATAAATTGTGTTAGACTTTATGAGCTCAAAAATACGTCATTATAAACCATAGACATATTCTTATCTCTTCCATTAATTATATTAATATATAGAACCAAAGTGATTTTCGTTATATCAATCATAACTAAACCAATCAATGATCACTAATATTAAAACAACTAAATGACATTAGACCAATCATGAAATGTGTAGTATGAAAATCACATGAAGATGATCTATACATCAATTTCAACTTGTCCTCCTTTACTTTAGTGAGATCCCATAAATAGATTTTAGAGCGAAACTGAACCATAAACCTTATTTTAGGTATCAGTGACAAAATACACCTAGAAGGGGGGTTGAATAGGTGTCGCGGTTCCCAAATACCGCTACTCGCACCAAAGCCCTATTCTGGAAAATCACCCACTTAATCAATTAAAGAACTGCCTTAATCGATTAAGTCGCACAGAACAGAAAGTTTCCGAATGACTCGATTGCACAACCACTCACCGATTATACAGAAATGATACAGTAGATATATTTGAACATAAATGATCTTTATATGGCAGAATTACAATTTTCAAATTATCAGCTAAAATAGGCAATTAAAACAACTTTAAAAGATAAAGAGATAATGGTAAGAAACAGCCTGCAACAAGGTTTTTGTACTAGTTCGTTTTGCGATCCACTGTAAAACTACATCCAGTCCTCCCCTTCCAATCTCGGGAGATTTTCTTCAGTAAAACTCAAACCAATGTATATTATATACACACTTCTAATTACACGACCTTGGACGCTACCTTCTTGAATTCATAGAACCCCTACCTTGGTTTGACCACACTTATCGCCTAGCAAAACCTTTCCTACAATCCAGCCCCAGCCAAGAGTATGTTCTAAACTCAAGACCTCAAAGTCTAGGTGAAGACTCTGTATCTCGTTGGTGGTACGACACCAAGAGATGACTTTCCTTGTTACAAAAGCAACACAAAAAACAGAGTAATGTGAAGTACAAAATGGCTCAAATATTACAATTAAGAACAAGTTATAAACCCTATACAAATTTCACAAATTATCAAGAATATGTATAATAAGAATCATGAAGAACATGTAAATGCTACCCTAAGAAATCTCTAAAAGAAATGAAAGAATCATGTAAGAAAAGATAGAATGATGAACACATTTAATCACATGCAATGTATGACATTTTAATTACTAAGCATGATACTATCTCTCACTATTCTCACGTGCAATTATCTCTTCCTATATGACATACAATGAGCACGAAAATATGCAACTTAGCAATTCTAAAAATGAATATGTGAAGTATTGTGTAAAATCACAGTTTATATAGAAAAGCTGTTTTACGCCCAATTAATCGATTAAGTGCCCTTTTAATCGATTAACGGGCTGTTTAGAATAACTGAATTATGTTTTTCAGTTATCTGTTAAAATTGAATAAAAATGATTTCACGTTAATCGATTAACGCCTTTCTTAATCGATTAACTGGCATATTTTCAGCTAAGAGATTAAATGGTAAACTACCTATATGTTATGCTTATCAACTATACATGTTTTACCATTATGTTATCCCTAAGATGCATAAATAACATGTATGATTAATGCAAGAACATATAATAATCTAGATGGCATGTCTCATGTAAATGATATGATAGTTTTTAGAACTCGTGAGATTTGCATCTAGGTTTACCTAACCTAGACTCAATAACTAAGACACATACCAAAGACTCTAGTTTAGACATGAAGTTCTTGAATCTTTGGCATGTTTATTTGTTGAGTTATCTTTAAGCTTTCACTAAATCCTTTGTCTTGATCAAAACATAGGCAAGCTAAGTGCTATCTTGACACTTTGCACTTTCAATCTCCCCCTTTTTGATGATGACAAACTCAACACCAATTTTTTTTTGATGCCTAGCTTGAAGATGGTCATAGGATGCATGGTTGTTGATTTCAAAGTTAAAGCACATAGCTAGACAATGAAAGCTGAAGTTTATTTACAACCACCACACATCAAACAAAAAAGCAACCTTTCTCCCCTTTTTGACATTATCAAAAAGATTAACTAAATGAATTTTGGTCAAAAGTAAGAAGAGATATGTAGTGAACTCAAACTGTAATTAATCAATTAATATTGGGAATGTAATTAATCAACCAGTTGATGGAAAATTTGAACACATGTGCATATTGATTAGTATTTAATCGATTAAGACATTTGGTTAATCAATTAAAACAACAGAATACAGTAATTGGACAAATTTAATGGCATGGAAGGTTATATAAGAACTAATGAAGTATGGAATATTCAAGCATTCATATTATAGCATTCAAACAGCAGGCTCAATCAAACATACGAGATACATATAACCAAACATGATCAAGAACCATCAAACATGTATTAATACTATATTGGACATAGATAAGCATGTTACGTAAGCAAATTAAAACCAAAATAGTACCGATTTTAGTTCAAATGGCATGCATATCAAGTCATAGTAGTTTAGAAAAAGTAGATAGTTAGAGTTACAACCCAAAAAGCATAAGAGAAAATATGTCTCAAAAGTACAAAGCAACATAAATCCTGAAAATTAGCCATAAAGAAGAACTAAACCTAAGGCAATCTAGGGTCTAAGGACTTCTAATCCAGGGATGCGGAGGAGGATATCTATCATCAAGTACGATCAGACTACTATCACCCTGGATGAGGAATCTCAACTTCTCAAATTCTGCACAAAATCTCTCATTCTATGCGTCAGTAGTGTTTTGAACAAAGCTCCTCATAGCCTGATAGTGGTTATCAATGTAGGCAACCTGACGTTCCTCAATTTGTGCCAAATCTGTACGGTAGGAGTCCTTCAGAGACTGAAAATGTAGATCCGTTCTGTTATCCAGCCTTGGCTCCAGGGCATCCAGTTGAGCTAATCTAAAGGATGGCTCCTGTGGCGCGTTTCCAGTTGGCTCCCCCTGAGTTCCTGCATTAGGCTGATTTGTTCCAGCATGATCCTCATCATCAGATAGATCCAAATCCACGATAGTGTAATCCTCTTGGTATTGTCAAGTATTCCCATACTTGTAGATACCCATCTTGTGGATTAGGTTTTCACCAACAAGGTGATCTTTATCAGAAGTCTTTGTGATGATGGTGTCAGATACGTCAATATGCAGATAATTAATGATCCTCGATATGAATATACTATAGGGCAGCAACTTGGATTGCGAGGTAATGACATTATACATGACCTTCAGGATCTCTTCAGGAAAATTGATAATAATATTTTCCTTAACAACATACATGAATTTCAGATCATTAACAGTAGGTTGTGCATGATTGGTGTTTCTCTGAACTAAAATGTACGCAATCAGATAGTGAAGCAATCTATTCTCTACAGATAATGAACCAACTTTAGTTAGTTCTCCCTGAATATACAGACGGGGACCTCGAAGACATGATTTGTAAACCTCAACAACATCAAAATCTTTAAGCCATTCACAATCACCTAGGCTAGCACCATTAGTGGATAAGCCATCCACATTCATAAAAATATAACTATCCATCNATTTCCTGAAACCATAGACCAATACTTGCCATCCTTATATCGAAAGTTGGCGTAAAATTCTCTAATTAACGCGGGGTACAAATTACCAGTTAATTCCAAGAACATTGATAAGTGCCAAACATACCTAAAATTCATACACTTTAATGGCAATTAAATTAAGCATAATTGAGAAAAACCAACTTAAAACAATACTTTTTGTATAAAATATCACAATTTAGTATATTTGTGACTGTATTTCCTTTTTATGTATTTTGTAGGAATTAAAATGAAGAAAAGAAGAGAAAAGATTCATGGTCAAGAAAGCCAAAAAGTTAAGAAAATCAAGGTGCTCAACCATGCAGCTGAGCGTGGAACAAGCCTCGCTGAGCTGACCTGGCCACCAGCTTGACCTGGACCAAACTGCTCAACCAGGCAGCTGAGCGGACCTGCTTAGCCGCTCAGCCTAGCACCAGAGTAGACCTGGCAATGTCAGAAATATGCTTGACACAATCAGACACGAGCTTGGCACAAGACCAAGCTGCTGAACAAGCTGCTCAGCGGTTCAACCAAGTAGCTCAGCGGAGAACCAGACTCCTGACTAGATCAGCAAGCACCAAGACACGTCTCAGTCAACATGGTTAGAAGCTGCTTAACAAGCAGGTCAACTGTGAAGCAGATGCGCTGGGCGGTACGTACCAGACTTGACTTAACCATCAAGCAAACCATGAAGTCATCCATGACCTCACCTCAAGTAGCCCACCATAGGCTTTTTAGAAATAGCTCAGAATAACTGGTCTCATAGCCCACAACTAGCTTTGATGAGTCATGCACAAAGAGGTGACTAAGCTACTTGGTCAAGGGACCGAACCCATGCTGAAGGCGTTGGTTAGTTGCTGAGCGGTCCAGCTATGCAGCTCAACGGTCTGGCATGAGGCCTATAAATAGGAAGCCAATTCTTTCAAGCCACATAACTCAATTCATCATAAAATCATCTCAAAAACACTTGAAAGAAGGAATTCTCTCATTAGGAACTTCTCTTTGAAGTTCTTTCTTCATTTCTTAGTTTAGAGTTTTTATTTCAAGTAAGTTTTGTAATTTTTAGTTTAGAATTCAAGAGGAGAAAAGAAGAAGGCAAATGAGATGAAAAAAATAAATTTTGTACTCTCATTTGGAACTCGAAAGCATCCAATCCTTGGATGGATGGCTCATGCTCCTAAACATTTTCTTTTGAACAAGGTTATGTAATTTCTACTTCTTCTTAATTTACAAAAGTTTGAATTTTAATCATTCA
>NC_032019.1:30449010-30455168 GCF_001865875.1 Lupinus angustifolius | reverse complement strand
AACAAAGCCGAGATGGGGCAAAGAAGGAATGACTTATTTACATGATTATTAACGAAGTAAGTCGTAACTGACATATTCTTGAAGCCATTATACCGGCGTTGGAATTTATTTCAACAAAGCCGAGATGGCGAACAAAGAATAATACCGAGTTCTCTTACTTAATCAAACCAAAAGAACATAACAAAAATGAGAGTATTAATATTTCAAAAAATTGACACTGCTGTCAGGACGATTTGTTGAGAGGAGAAAACTCCCAACTAAAATCAACACCGAGAATAACACTTTCAAAAAATTGGCACCGTTGTCGGGGAATTGCTTTAATAGTAAAACATTTCATATTTATGTGTCATTAATCAAATAACTGTGCATAGACTTATTTTTCTTTTGTACAAATTATTTCCTTTTTACTTTGTACAAAAATAAGGATTAGTAAATATGTATATTTTAATTGCTGCAAAAATATACATTATGACTTCTTTACATACTAATCTCCTTTCTTTTTGGAAATAGACAAAACGATTCATTTTGATCTCAAAATTTTAGATATGGACCAACATGTTGATCTGCAACAAAAAGTTGAGAAATTCCTTAGAGAATTTCAATTCAAGCTCAATAAGGCAAACCAATAAAGCAAATAAGGTAGAAAAAAAATTCAAGATCCTCCTGAACAAATAAGGCAAACCAATAAAGCTAGTTCTTGGTGCAATAATTGTGCAAACAATCAAAATGTCTAAGCCTTCCAATCAACTCCTACTTACCATGACGAATTGGAGAAAATTCTTGACCAATTCATACAAACCACTATCAATCATCAACAAAACACCAAGGATGCTCTCACAAAAATAGAAGAACAAATCAACAGCTTGACAAAAACGTATCTGGTCAAGTCAGAATTTTGTGAAAGTGTTACAACTCGATGTGGAAAGATAGTTGGTGGAGTTGAAAAACAAAAAGAAAGATTAGATGAAAAAAATAAAGATGAAAAAAATAAAAAAATAGAAAAAGAAAAAGAGGCTAGTGAGGTAAGAAAAGAAGAAAAGCCAAACTCACTAGTACATAAAAAAATACCATACCCAATAGCTCCGTCAAAAGCCAAAAAAGAAGAACAATTCGCAAGATTCATGGAAATATTCAAAACTCTGCAAATCAACATTCCTTTTGCTGAGGCCTTGGGGCAAATGCCTATTTACTCCAAATTCATGAAAGAACTGCTAACCAAAAAGCGGAGCTATCAAGAAAAATAAGTTGTTTCACTTAATGCCACCTGTAGTGCAATAGTTCAAACAAACATTCCTCACAAATCTAAAGATCCAGGCAGTGTGACCATTCAAGTTGCTATTGGAAATGTGTCTGTTGGCAAAGCTCTTGTCGATCTCGGCGCAAGTATAAGTTTGATGCCACTGCCCATGATGAAGAGAATTGGAGGAATTCAATTAAAGCCTACAAGGATGTCCTTGCAACTAGTAGATAGATCCATAAAATACCCTGAAGGAGTTGCAGAGGATGTCATGGTCAAAGTGGACAAATTATTAATCCCTGTTGATTTTGCTGTCATTGATATAATTGAAGACACGGAAATCCCACTCATTTTAGGGAGGCCCTTTATGATGACAACAAAAATGGGGATCTACATGGAAAGCGGAAACTACTAGTTCGAGTTGCGGACGACGAAATCGAATTTGACATTTTCCATGCCATGCATCATCCGAAGGATAAACGGCAATGTCTGCAACTAGATGTCATTGAAGAAATTTGTGTAGAGCAACCCCAACCTGATAATTCTTCAGAGTTGGAAGAAAAAAGAGTGGAAGAGGAAATCATCAGACATTTTTCTGATGAATTATTCCTTCACCAAAATCCAAGTGGATCAGCCGAAAAAGAATCAGAACTGGAACTAAAAGAATTGCCACCCCATTTAAAATATGTCTTTTTAAATGGGGACACCAACAATCCAGTTATAATCAATAGTGAGCTGTCCAAATTAGAAGAGGAAAAACTTATACAAGTCTTGAAAAAGCATCAAGCGGCACTGTGATGGACCTTAAAAGATCTCAAAGGCATCAGTCCATCATATTGCATGCATAAAATCATGATGGAAGATGATTACAAACCATGTGCTCAGCCACAAAGAAGACTTAATCCGACAATGAAGGAAGTAGTAAGGATAGAGATTGTAAAAATCTTAGAGGCTGGCATGATTTATCCCATTTCAGATAGCAAATGGGTAAGTTCAGTCCAAGTGGTACCAAAAAAAGGAGGGATGACGGTGATCTGAAATGAAAACAATGAACTCATTCCGACCAGAGCTGTTAATGGTTGGAGAGTTTGCATTGATTACCGCAAACTCAACACCGCCACAAGAAAAGACCACTTTCCTCTACCCTTCATGGATCAAATGTTGGAGAGATTAGCCGGAAAAGCCTTCTACTATTTCCGAGATGGGTATTCTGGATACAATCAAATTGCTGTAGATCCATTGGACCAAGAAAAGACAGCATTTACATGTCCATTTGGCGTTTATGCATACAGAAAAATGCTATTTGGACTATGTAATGCTCCTGCAACTTTTCAAAGATGCATGTTGGCTATCTTTGTTGATTTAGTGGAGAAATGCATCGAGGTCTTAATGGACGATTTTTCAGTATTCGGAGACTCTATTGAAAACTGCTTAGCAAATTTGGAGACAGTTTTGGCAAGATGCGAGAAGACTAATTTGGTTATGAATTGGGAGAAATGCCATTTCATGGTCACTGAAGGAGTTGTACTTGGGCATAAAATTTCTGCTAAAGGATTAGAAGTTGATAAAGCTAAAATAGAAGTGATCAAGAAGCTACCTCCTCCTACAAATGTTAAAGGAATCAGAAGCTTCCTCGATCATGCTGGCTTCTATCGTAGATTTATCAAGGACTTCTCCAAAATAGCTAAGCCCTTATGCAACTTACAGCTAAGCCTTTATGCAACTTGCTCTTACAAGATTCTGCCTTTAACTTTGATAATTCCTGTTTAGAAGCATTTAAACAGTTAAAATCATGCTTGGTTTGCTCCTGTCATTACTGCACCTAACTGGAAATCGCCATTTGAACAAATGTGTGATGCAAGCAATTATGCAGTTGATGCAGTTCTAGGACAGAGAAGAGAACATTTATTTCATGCAATACACTATGCTAGCAAAGTTCTAAATGAAGCACACATTAATTATGCTACTACTGAAAAAGAACTGCTAGCAATAATATTTGCATTGGAAAAATTTAGAAGTTATTTGATTGGAGCAAAAACAATTGTTTATACTGATCATGCTGCAATCAAATATGTTCTAAAGAAACCCGATTCCAAGCCACGATTAATTAGATGGGTGTTACTTTTGCAAGAATTTGATGTAGAAATTCGCGACAAAAGTAGTAAGGAAAACCAGGTTGCGGATCATCTGTCAAGACTGGTCAATACAAAAGTCACGATAAAAGAGCAAGCAATAGCTGATACATTTCCTGATGAAAAGCTATTTCAACTTCAGACTAGACCATGGTTTGATGATATAGCAAATTATAAAGTCTCAGGTATAATCCCTGAACATTTTAATTATCAGCAACAGAAAATTTTTCTCAAAAAAATGAATCAATATGTCTGGGATGAACCTTATTTGTTTAAAGAAGGAACCGATAACATTATCAGACGATGTGTTGATGAAAATGAGGCCAAAAAATATTATGGCATTGCCATAATTCGACTTATGGGGGACATTACAATGGGAACAGAACCGCGACAAAAGTACTCCAATCTGGATTCTTTTGGCCAACTATTTATAAAGATGTCCAATTGTATGTCCAAAAGTGTGATGCATGCCAAAGGTACGGGGGACTTAGGAAACAACGTGAAATGCCTTTACAAAACATTATAGAAATAGAAATTTTTTATTGTTGGGGCATTGACTTTATGGCACCTTTCCCATCATCATTTTCAAATGAATATATCTTGGTGGCTGTTGACTATGTTTCCCGCTGGGTAGAAGCACTAGCAACATCCAAAGCCGATGCAAAAACTGTGATAAAATTTTTGAAAAAGAATATTTTTACGCGTTTTGGCACACCAAGGGTATTAATAAGTGATGGAGGATCTCATTTTATAAATTTCCAATTGAAAAGAATCCTAGAATTGTATAATGTTAAACACAAGGTAGCATCACCGTATCACCCACAAACCAATGGCCAAGCAGAAGTATCAAATAGAGAATTAAAAAGAATTATAGAAAAAACAGTCTCTGCTTCAAGAAAAGACTGGTCACAAAAACTGGATGATACTCTCTGGGCCTACAGAACTGCATTTAAATCACCAATAGGCAAAACTCCATATCAACTTGTTTATGTCAAAGCTTGTCATCTACCAGTTGAATTGGAGCATGAAGCCTATTGGGCCCTCAAATTTCTAAACTTTGATTTAAAGGATGCAGAGATTAAAAGACAAGATCAACTCCATCAATTGGAAGAAATGCGGTAACCAGCATATGAGTCCTCAAGACTGTATAAAGAGAAAACAAAAAGTACCATGACTCCATAATTAAAAAGAAAAACTTTTATCAAGGGCAAAGGGTACTTTTATTCAATTCAAGGCTCAAAATACTTCCCGGAAAATTCAAGACCAGATGGACAAGGCCATTTGTCATTAAAGAAGTAAAAGAATACAGAGCAGTTGAATTAAAACACCCCAAGACTGAAGCAACTTGGGTGGTAAACGGACAGATATTACAACCTTATTTGGGTGATTAATCAGGCTCTATCATCTATGATCAAATAGCATAATCTCGTCCAAAATCTGATGTCAAACTAATGACGTTAAAAGAGCGCTAAATGGAAGGCAATCCAGTATGTGGTAAAAATTAAATTCCTTCAATTTTTTTCAAAATTTTATTTTTAGTTTAAGTTAAACAAATTTTTTAAATCACATCAAGTAAATCCCAAAATATTTTAAGGCTTGAGACAAGCCTTCATTTAAAAAGGGGGGACAAGACTTGATGTAATTTAATTTTTTTTTACTAGATTTTGTAAATATGTAAAAAGTAAATTTGTTTGTTCAAAAAAAACTAAAAACTTTTCAAAACCGAAAACAAGATGGCTAAACCAAATTTTTTGAAGCATGATCACATGATTAGAAATGTTAAGCATACTTTAAATTAAGCTTTGATTGAGCAAAATGAGATGTATGCTAAACTTTTGTGAAAAAGTCACATAATGTCATAACTTGAAAATTTTTGCAAATTGAAAATCAATTTTATATAACAAGATCTTTGCAAATATTTTTGTATTAAAAAGTGTGAATTCAAACCATGTAGGGGAGTGAGCTAAACACATGAGTGAGAATCAACATTTGATTTGTCTAATTAGACTTGTTTGAATCTTTAAATCTCTTAATTGCATAAAAATGATAAGAAGTGATCAAGGCATGTTCTTTGATTAGTTGAACCAAATGCGAAAAAGTCCAAACCAAGTTAGGAACATCCTTTGTAAGCCCCTTTGAGCCAAACAAATGAAATCAATTTTTTTTCAAATTATTCCATAAACCAAATTGAAAAAAATGTTCAAGAGAGCATTAAATTTTAAAAGAGTAGTTTGAAAGAATCAAGTTGGGGGGAAAATTGGTGGACTTTGCTTCTTTAAAGAAAAAGAAAAACTCAATCTTCAAACAAAAAAAAGGGAAAAAAGAAAACAAAAAGAGATTGAGAAAAATAGAAGCCAAAGTTCAAGGTTAAAGAGGTTGGGAAAAATCTAGAAAAACCATTATCCAAACCAAGCCTCATTACAACCAAAAAGATGACCTTAGTGATCTTTGATTGATTATGCAATTTAAGAGAATAGGTGAGATGAAAAACAAGTTTAAATTACTAGAAACAAATGTTTGAAAATTTTGAGTGAAACACTTACCCTTAAAAAGTTACAATTTTGAACTTGTGTGAAAGAAACACTTTTGTTAGAAAAATATTTGCTTAGGTCAATTGTTACACATTTTTGATAACAAAAGCATCTAAATTCTTGCTTGAAGCATTATGTGTCAAAATTCACAATTCATGAAAAATCTCATCGAAATCTATTTTTGACATGCTTATACATTTTGAAATCATGTTGATCATCATCATCATCATCATCATCATCATCATCATCATCATCATC
>NC_032019.1:30447938-30448910 GCF_001865875.1 Lupinus angustifolius | reverse complement strand
TAGCCGCTCAGCCTAGCACCAGACTAGACCTGGCATGGCTAGAAATCTACTTGACACGGTCAGACACGAGCTTGGCACAAGACCAAGCTGCTGAACAAGTTGCTCAGCGGTCCAACCAAGTAGCTCAGCGAAGAACCAGACTCCTGACCAGATCAAAAAGCACCAAGCCACGTCTCAGTCAACACGGTCAGAAGCTGCTGAGCAAGCAGCTCAGTGGTGAAGCAGGTGCGCTGGGCGGTGCGTACCAGACTTGACTTAACCATCAAGCAAACCATGAAGTCATCCATGACCTCACCTCAAGTAGCCCACCATAGGCTTTTCAGAAGTAGCTCACAATAGCTGGTCTCATAGCCCACAACTAGATGAGTCATGCACAAGGAGGTGACTAAGCTACTTGGTCAAGGGACCAAACCCATGCTGAAGGGTTTGGTCAGTTGCTGAGCGGTCCAGCTAAGCAGCTCAACGGTCTGGCATGAGGCCTATAAATAGGAAGCCAATTCCTTCGAGCAACATAACACAATTCATCATAAAATCATCTCAAAAACACTTGAAAGAAGGAATTCTCTCTTTAGGAATTTCTCTTTGAAGTTCTTTCTTCATTGCTTAGTTTAGAGTTTTTATTTCAAGTAAGATTTGTAATTTTTAGTTTAGAATTCAAGAGGAGAAAAGGAGAAGGCAAATGAGATGCAAAAATCAATTTTGTAATCTCATTTGGAACTCAAAAGCATCTAATTCTTGGATGAATAGCTCATGCTCCTAAAAAATTTCTTTTCAACAAGGTTATGTAATTTCTATTTCTTCTTAATTTACAAAAGTTTGAATTTTAATCATTCAAGTTGGTGCTTTGGTTAATATTATTTGTTTGAGAAGTACTTAATGCTCTTTTTAGATTGATCACCTAAAAAATGATTTCAAGTCAATAAATTACTTGTCTCAAACACTTAACAAATAAACTAAGAAGTAGTTGTACTA
>NC_032019.1:30445351-30447838 GCF_001865875.1 Lupinus angustifolius | reverse complement strand
CATTCATCATTCATTCAATATTAGAGTCGCCAATGGTTAGGGTGTGACAACCTAATCTCTTTTATGGCCGTAGTATTGTTTAAGTGATGAATATAAGTGTTTATCATTCTACCATTTTAGGATATACACTAAAAGGAAGATTTCAGACTTTGGTGTTTGGGGTTAACCAATGTAAAATATAAGAACTTGTCTAAGTAGTTCAAACTCAAAAGAAGATGAGAAATTTATTTTCCTTATTCAAAAATATTTTGTCTCCTCAAGAATTGTTTAATATTTAGTTTTATGTTCATTGTTACATGTTTATATTCACTTCAATTCAAAACCATCAAAATATGTTCAACTCCATTATTTGTGCATTGACATATTTATATGATTCATTTTATTAGGCTATTCCTTGTGGTTCGACATAACCCTATACTATACTACAATTGAATCTTGAAAGAGGTGTAAATTGTAAAATAGTAAAGTGTTATCAAAAATTTATTTGTTGAAAACACCTTTTAATATACAAAAGTGATGAAACTAACTTACTAACTTTTATTTATTGTGATTTACTTTCCGTTTTTATGTATTGTTATTTACTTTCCGCATTTTCTTTAATACCAACCTTCCTTAAGGAAGAAGTTTGGTTTGTTAATAAAATGAACACGAAAGGGAGTAAATAAATAAAAGGTCACTAAAATTATTATTCGTTTGTTCTTTATTTATTTATTTGTATCCAACAACTAACTATTCATCACTTTTGTATATTAGAATACCATTAAACCGATGTTGGAATTTATTCCACAAAAATCGAGATGGTATTCAAAGGTACTTAATAATTATGTAATAGGTAATTGCTTCGATACCATTATACCGGCGTTAGAATTTATTCTAACAAAGCCGAGATGGGGCAAAGAAGTAATGACTTATTCATATGATTATTAAGAAAGTAAGTTGTAACTGGAATATTCTTGAAACCATTATACCGGCGTTGAAATTTATTTCAACAAAGCCGAGATGGCGAACAAAGAATAAAACCGAGTTCCCTTAATTAATCAAACAAAAAGAACATAACGAAAATGAGAGTATTAATCTTTCAACAAATTGACAGTGCTGTCAGGATGATTTGTTGTGAGGAGAAAACTCCCAACTAAAATAAACACCGAGAATAATGCTTTCAACAAACATCACAGCTCCCCGAGCATGCATACTTTGCCGAAACTCAAAATTTTGTTACGCCATCCAGGTTAGATCAGCATACCTTATGTAGGTTGGTTTCCTTCCCTGAAATTTTGACAACCGAGTCTTCTGAAGTATGAGACAGTAGTAGGGATCTCCGTGGTCGTGCCTGACACTCGAATTCGAAGATGAAGCATTAGGAGGCCTATGAGTGCGTTGAGCAGTTGTCTTGAACCTCTTTGAACGTCCTCTTTCCATTGTTGATTGAAAACCAAGAGTGTGTGACAGGAGAAGAAGAATAAGGGAGGGAACCTAAAGCTTAGGGTTTGGAATTGGGCATGGGGTTGCTTATGGAATTTGAGAGGAAGTGGGATGAAATTAGGTGAAATATGGGTATATGTGAAGATTTAATTCTTCTTTTAAGATAATATTTGAATTTTTGCTGTTGCTTTTGAGATTAAGAGAGAAAAAGGGGAAGAGAGGGTTTGAAAAATTGCAAAAATGCTACTGATTCTTATTTATCTGATGACGTTAATCGATTAAGAGTTGTGTTTAATCGATTAATCATACTTAAAATTCTAGATTTTCTGAAAAAGGAGCCCATGTAATCGATTAAAATAGAATGTTAATCGATTAAATTTAGTGTAAAATAAAATGTTTGCTACTGGAACTCATTTTAATCGATTAAGAATAATAGTTAATCAATTAACTAACATCAGATTTGTAGAAACAAGAGGTTTTTGGATTTTAAAAGCATGCCTAGATTTCTAACATATATCATACAAGATCATACAAGATCATGAGACATAATAGGAATATTATGCATTCACAACAAATATACATTTTGAAGCATATAAGATATTAATCATGTGAAGCACATAATAAAGTTTTATACGATTTTAATCAAGATAATTTTCATCAAGTATTACAAGTTCTCTTCAAAGAACATAGAAAGTGTCTCGTGAGAGGGGCTTGGTGAATATATCAGCCAATTGCTTTGTAGTTTCAACAAATTCAAGCACACAATCACCTCTTTGTACATGGTCACACAAGAAATGATGTCTAATTTCTATATGTTTGGTTCTAGAATGAAAAACGGGATTCTTGGATAGGTTTATGGCACTTCTATTATCACATTTTATAGGAATTATTTCTAGATTAAGTCCAAAGTCCTTAAGTTGCTGCTTCATCCATAGGATTTGAGTGCAACACACACTAGCGGCAATGTATTCCGTTTCAGCGGTGGACAAAGCAACACATGCTTGCTTTTTACTGTGCCATGCAACTAAGGAACTACCAAGTAAATGACAAGTCCCACTAGTGCTT
>NC_032019.1:30438975-30445251 GCF_001865875.1 Lupinus angustifolius | reverse complement strand
ACCAAGGATAATGAGGCATCCCTAGGATATCCTAATCCCATATTAGTTGTTCCTTTTAAATATCTTATGATGCGTTTAAAAACAGTATAATATGAATCTTTAGGCATAACTTGAAACCTAGTACACATATAAACACTAAACATAATATCGGGGCGACTCACAGTTAAGTATAATAATGAGTCAATTATCCCTCGATACTTGGTTACCTCGATTGCTTTTCCCTTTTGATCTTTGTCTAGATAGGAAGCGGACACCATAGGTGTTGAAGCTTCTTTACACTTTTCCATGTCGAACTTCTTTAGTAACTCCTTGTAGTATTTAGATTGATGAATGAAGATGCCACTTTCTATTTGTTTGATCTGTAGCCCAAGAAAGAAGGTCAGCTCACCCATCATCGACATCTCAAATTCACCCTGCATCATCTCAGAAAATTCTTTACAAAGAATGTCATTAGTAAATCCGAAGATTATATCATCAACATATATTTGAACTAATAATACATGATTATCTAATCTATCTCTGTTCTCTCTTTTCATTGTTTCTGATTTCTTCACATGTATAACTATATGCCCTATGATTTCGCTTATGAAGACAAAGAATCCCTTTCTCCTTGACGGGTCTTTTTGCTATTATACCAAGGCACATGAAATATTGTAAGTATCCTATGTGTCTATTTCCTATCCACTTTTGATAAGTTTTACTTTAGCCTTTGTATTGGTTTGAGTACACATCATAGTCTCAAATGGCAATTTTCCATCTTGGATTATAAGAAACAAACTCACCTTTTTAACAAAGATATCTCCTTAACTTCATGATTCCCCTGTATCAGGTACATTCATGGCATGATCTCCTCGAATATGATCGAACATTGGTGGTGCAAGTCGCTTTCCATCTCATGTTGATTTTCAACCTTATCCAAGAATGTCTCAATTAACTTAAGTGTTTAAAGAAGGATGTCCTAGATGCAAGGCTTATGATATACCTTTTTCAGATTAGTTTTCTTCCAATGATTACAATTGGTGTTTGTATTGATTATGACAATAATTGTAACAAAAGAACGCGTTCAGGGATAGCTTTGTTTTCACAAATAGTAAGAAATAACCCAAAAGACACCAAGACGTCTAGGGATAAATATGCTAAATAATAAATTAATGATGTAGTGGATTTTTTGGTATCACACGCATATGACTCATATCCGACAATATTAATTTGTAACTTGATTCAAAAAAATCAAGAAACGATGTTTTGTTTTGCACAAGATAAAGGCAAAAGGTAGGACAAAATTGAGTGTTCACAACTGCCCCTCTTTAATTATTGCTTAGTGGATAGCAAGCCAAACGACGTTTGAGTGTTATCCTTCTAAGTAATTAGTAAAGAAATGAATGCCCATTTTGCTAAAAATAAGCGAAAGCAACGATTACCGCACCACCTTAAACGAGATAAAATTTAGACAATAAAGGTGACATAAGAACCCATGTCGGGTACTGCCAGAACTCGAGATAATAAAAAGGTAAAGCGAGAACGTAGACCGGGTACTGCCAGAACTCAAGATAATGAAAAGGTAAAGCGAGAACGGAGGTCGGCTACTGCCGGAACTCAAGATAATAAAAAGGTAAAGCGAGAACGCAGGTCGGGTACTGCCGGAACTCAAGATAATATAAAGGTAAAGCGAGAACTTAGGTCGGATACTGCCGGAAATGAAGATAATAAAAAGGTAAAGCGAGAACGCAGGTCGGGTACTGCCAGAACTCAAGATAATAAGAAGGTAAAGCGAGAACGCAGGTCGGGTACCGCCGGAACTCAAGATAATAACAAGGTAAAGCGAGAACGCAGGTCGGGTACTGCCGAAACTCAAGATAATAAAAAGGTAAAGTAATAACGCAGGTCGGGTACTGCCGGAACTCAAGATAATAAAAAGGTAAAGTGAGATCACAGGTCAGGTATTGTTGGAACTCGAGATCATAGAAAGGTAAAGCGAGAACACAGGTCGGGTACTGCCGGAACTCGATAGGATAAAAAGGTAAAGCGAGAACGCAGGTCGGGTACTGCCGGAACTCGAGATAATAGAAAGGTAAAGCGAGAACACAGGTCGGGTACGGCTGGAACTCAAGATAATAAAAAGGTAAAACAAGAACATAGGTTGGGCACTACCAGAACTCAAGATAATAAAAAAGGTAAAACGAGAACGCAGGTCGGGTACTACCGGAACTCGCCTATTGGTAGGTTGGGAGGGATTAGGTTGGCTTGAGCTAGCCTACTTTCTACCCATTGAGGCGTAAAATAATTATTTTGGCAATGAATGGATGCATGATAGGAATGAGATGCTTTTTAGTTTGTGCATATGTAGTACGAAGTAGGTGGTTTTGCTTGCGATGTCTATATCATTTATTGAAAAAATCATGATTTTTTTTATTTAACGAGTCTGTCATAATTGAACTTGCTTTTGAGCATACTTACAACCTGAAGTTCCAACTTCATTGAGTATTGGAGCTCTAGTAATAAATATTTTATATCGAGATGATTTCAGTTCTTCTTTACGGATAGCCAGACTGCTCGATTACTTGTTTTGATTGATTATCGCGAAAGGTCATATTATTATTCATCAGTGTAATTTCACAAAAACAACTCATGCACTACTATATGAGGGATAATGACCTAGGTAGGAAGTTGTATTGATACTAACATAAGGAAGTACAAATTGAAGGGGTTTTGGGAAGGGGTGTATGACATCTCTTTCAACTTTCTATAACAATGATAACATTAATTTCCACTTGCCAAGATTCAAACTTCGTCAAATTTTGTCTCCTAATTTTTTTTGCCCCTAGTGTCTTGCTAAAAACACAATTGTTCAACAGATTTGCTCTCGCGTCTTGCTATGATCGTCCAATAAATTGCCCCAGTATCTTGCTCAGGAATCTGAAAGTTGTGAATCACTTAATGACCATGCTCTAAGACCTTTGCTATAAATCTATGGGAGGAGCCAGCTCATATAATAAATTTTCCCCAGTATCTTGCTTTGATGTCTTCCTGAGTGATGACTCTTTAGATTGAGAATGACTTTCTTCGATAATAATCCCTAACTTTTGCTAGGGCCACCATTTCAGGTTTTCGACCTAACGGGATGTTCCTTTTTCTCATTTTTACTTGTGAGAAATATTGGCGTAATGATCATTTTGTGCGAGTGTTCGTTTAATAACATGAACGCATTTAAAACATTTCTCTTTCGAGTCAGTTTGCTTTTTACCCTAGCGTGGTTCCAAACAAATTATTCCTCAACAAGGACATTTTGGACTTGAATCGTGGCCTGGCTAAATGGTTTTCAAGAAAATTGATATTAAGGCTGAAACTTTGTTTCCCTTACCACTACATCTCCTTTTCTCCAATATCCTATTTCCAATTATTCCTCTCGTAATTTTATTGCTTCGTCTTTTATTATTGATACGATTGAGGGTCTCATGTGTTTTTGTCCTACATCTCTTAAAGATCTTAGCGGACCTTTTCTCATTATTCTTCTATTTTGAGATTTCTAGACTCTCACTATTTGATTTGAGGCACTATTCTTTTGAATTTTAAGGAACATTTGAAAAACTACCCTTCCCCGGTTATTAATGTTTTCTCGGGATTTTTATTTTAGGAATTGATCATCCTTCATAAAGTCCAGAATAAAATAGGGTGACTAGGGATATCTTCATAAGTGTTTTGAGATTACAAAGAAGCCTTGTGTCATCAGAAACAATTATCTGAGAACTTACACCTTGTGGGAATTTGTCTACATCATTCTCCATTTTCACTTAAAACACGCATGCAGTTTTATAAATAACTGTGTTCATTACAATAATATTTCTAAGAATTTGAGTTTTTCTTTTCTCTTTTTTTCGTTTCTCTTTTTTCTAGGAAGTCACCTCAAGCATAGTACCTCTTCATTGCATCATAATTTACAGAGAGACGAATGTCTTCTCCATCCATGTTGGTCAAAATGATTGCTCCTCCTGAGAAGGCTTTCTTTACCACATACGGGCCTTCATAATTTGGTGTCCACTTTCCCCGGTGATCGTTTTGAATAGGTAAAATCTTCTTGAGTACCAGATCACCTTCCCTGAATGTTCGGGGGCGTACCTTTTTAGCATGTGCCTTCATGATCCTTCTCTGGTATAATTGACCATGACATAGGGCTACCAATCTTTTTCCTTCAATAAGATTCAATTGATCATGTCGGGCTTGGACCCATTTTTCCTCTTCTAATTCAGCTTCAACAAGCACTCTTAATGATGGGATTTTGACTTCTATCGGCAGCACTACTTCCATCCCATAAACCAGAGAGTAGGGCGTTGCCCCAGTTGTTGTCCGGACAGAAGTCCGATAACCTTGAAGTGCAAAGGGTAACATATCATGCCAATCTCTGTAGGTCACCACTATTTTATGGACTATCTTCTTTATATTTTTATTTGCTGCCTCCACTGCCCCGTTTATCTTAGGTCTGTAGCGCGAAGAGGTGTGATGTTTGATTTTGAATTCTTCACACATCTCTATCATCATCTTGTTGTTGAGATTGGTGGCATTATCTGTGACAATTTTCTGAGGTAAACCATAGCGGCAAATAAACTCCTTTGTTACAAACTTGAGCACCACCTTACGAGTCACGCTTGCATATGAGCTCGCCTCGACCCACTTGGTGAAATAGTCAATTGCAACAAGGATGAAGTGATGACCATTGGAAGCCCTTGGTTTGATTGGGCCGATAACATCCATACCCCACATAGAGAATGGCCACGGCGCAGACAAAACATTTAGTGGGTTGGGAGGTGCATTAATATTGTCAGTGTAAATCTGGCATTTGTGACATTTCCGTACATGATCACAACAATCACTTTCCATTGTTAACCAGAAATAGCCTGCTCTCAGAATTTTCCGAGCCATTGTGTGCCCATTCGTATGAGTCCCAAACATTCCTTCATGTATCTCTTGGATGGTTTTCTCTGCTTCTTTGGCTTCTACACATCTCAGTAGCATCATGTCATGGTTTCTTTTGTACAAGACATTTTCGTTTAGAAAGAAACCCATAACTAACCTTCGTAGAGTCCTTTTATCATTTTCTGTGGCCTCGGGAGGATATTCTTTGCTTTTGAGGTATGTCATTATGTCATGATACCAAGGCTTTCCATCAGACTCATATTCGATTTCACACCAGTATGTTGGTTGATCTTTGCTTGCTATTCTGATAATTGTCATTTCCTTTCCATCTATCTGGAACATGGATGACAAAGTCGCCAAGGCATCAGCCAACCGATTATCTTCCCTCAGGATATGGTAAAAGCCTATTTTCTCAAATTGATCGATCAATTTTTGGATATGATCTCTATATTGTACCAACTTAGTGTCTCTAGTCTCCCATTCCCCTTTTACTTGATGAATCACCAGAGCAGGGTCTCTGAATACTTCTATAGACTTAATTCTTGACTCCAATGCAGCCTCCAAACCCAAGGCACATGGTTCATACTCTGTGATGTTGTTTGTGTAGTCAAAGCATAACCGAGCAATAATCAAGATGAATTTATTCTCTGGGGAGATCAACACTACCCATATCCCATGTCCAAGTATATTGGAAGCCTCGTCGAACACCAGAGTCCATCTATCTCCTTCTACTTTAGTTCTTGGAGATATTGTCATAATTCCTTCATCGGGGAATTCTTCATTCATCAAATCCCCTTTGTCTACTGGTTGGCTGGCAAGATAATCGGCAAGGGCACTTCCTTTTATGGCATTCTGGGTGACATATATGATATCATACTTGGATAATAGCATTGGCCATCTAGCAATGATGTGAACCCGAATGAACCTAAGGTTGAGTTGAGGAATATAGGTGGGCCCATGACAAGGGCAAGAGCCAAACAAGTGAACAATGCACTTAGCCTACTCATTCAAGACATGAAAGGAGCTTCCCTAAGCTCAAACTAAGGGAGTCATCTTTTTCATTACATCACTTTACATGTGGGCCAACATGGGGCAAATAACCCCAACCCTTTTAATAGGGCACGACCATGCACTCAAATGGCTAGGACACATTTATGTTGTCCTAAAACATTTTCCATTAGAATTTAATGTGTCTTGTTTGTCTTTAATTTCAGAATAAATGAACTCTATGATTTGCAATCAATATGGTCTTCATTGCACCGTCCAAAATTAAAGCCTAGAGTGGACTCAAGGAGGGTGACCGAATTCAAAATCCAAGGGGGAAGTTGCCATCCACATTGAAGCCTAGAGTGGACTCAACCTCAC
>NC_032019.1:30422309-30438875 GCF_001865875.1 Lupinus angustifolius | reverse complement strand
TTATGTCCTATAAATGTAAATTCGGATGGGAGAATAAAACAAGTTTTATTTCGTGTGAAAATACAAGGTTTATACCTTTTGTGTGAGAGTGTCTTCTCCTAACTTCTTGGCTGAACCAAGATTACAAATTCTTATCAAGAACCACGTTCTTGTGGCGAATAGCACCCGGCTTATCAACATCATTGTTGTGGCGCCATCATCCTTCTACCTTAACCATCTTCTTTTATCCAAAACATTTCAATTCGGCCTAATTTCATCTTCAAAGATAACCCATCAAAACCGTGGGTTCCCTTGCACCAAACAAGATAGATTGTTGTAAAAAGGATCTCCTGAAGAGGTTCTCATCAAGTGGTATTCAGAGCTAAGGTTCTTCCTTGGTGTGTCAAAATTTTCTTCTTGTTGGCCGTGAGTACATTGTATTTTTCCTACATCCCAAAAACAAAAACCAAAAACAAAAGTGTCAAAAATTTTCTTTCTAGCCGTGAGTCTTCTTATTTCCATTCCAAAAACAACAAAAACCAAACACAAAAGTGTCAAAATTATCTTCCAAACCGTGAGTGATTTTATTATTTCCTTACATTCCAAAACAAAAACCCAAAAAGTGTCAAAACAAGTCCAAAACCGAAACCAAAAGTTTCAAAAACAAAGTGTCAAGTGTCAAAACCGAATACCAAACACAAAGTGTCAAAAACAAAGTTGCAAGTGTCCAAACCAAAACGGAAAAGTCCCATAAACAAAGTGTTAAGTGTCAAAACCAAAACCAAAAAGTGTCCAAATTTTCATACACAAAACCATGTCACAATTCTTGTTAAGTTGGGTGTTTGTTTTCTCTGCTTCTTTGGCTTCTACACATCTCAGTAGCATCATGTCATGGTTTCTTTTGTACAAGACATTTTCGTTTAGAAAGAAACCCATAACTAACCTTCGTAGAGTCCTTTTATCATTTTCTGTGGCCTCGGGAGGATATTCTTTGCTTTTGAGGTATGTCATTATGTCATGATACCAAGGCTTTCCATCAGACTCATATTCGATTTCACACCAGTATGTTGGTTGATCTTTGCTTGCTATTCTGATAATTGTCATTTCCTTTCCATCTATCTGGAACATGGATGACAAAGTCGCCAAGGCATCAGCCAACCGATTATCTTCCCTCAGGATATGGTAAAAGCCTATTTTCTCAAATTGATCGATCAATTTTTGGATATGATCTCTATATTGTACCAACTTAGTGTCTCTAGTCTCCCATTCCCCTTTTACTTGATGAATCACTAGAGCATAGTCTCCGAATACTTCTATGAACTTAATTCTTGACTCCAATGCAGCCTCCAAACCCAAGGCACATGCTTCATACTATGTGATGTTGTTTGTGTAGTCAAAGCATAACCGAGCAATAATCAAGATGAATTTATTCTCTGGGGAGATCAACACTACCCATATCCCATGTCCAAGTATATTGGAAGCCTCGTCGAACACCAGAGTCCATCTATCTCCTTCTACTTTAGTTCTTGGAGATATTGTCATAATTCCTTCATCGGGGAATTCTTCATTCATCAAATCCCCTTTGTCTACTGGTTGGCTGGCAAGATAATCGGCAAGGGCACTTCCTTTTATGGCATTCTGGGTGACATATATGATATCATACTTGGATAATAGCATTGGCCATCTAGCAATGATGTGAACCCGAATGAACCTAAGGTTGAGTTGAGGAATATAGGTGGGCCCATGACAAGGGCAAGAGCCAAACAAGTGAACAATGCACTTAGCCTACTCATTCAAGACATGAAAGGAGCTTCCCTAAGCTCAAACTAAGGGAGTCATCTTTTTCATTACATCACTTTACATGTGAGCCAACATGGGGCAAATAAGCCCCAACCCTTTTAATAAAGCACGACCATGCACTCAAATGGCTAGGACACATTTATGTTGTCCTAAAACATTTTCCATTAGAATTTAATGTGTCTTGTTTGTCTTTAATTTCAGAATAAATGAACTCTATGATTTGCAATCAATATGGTCTTCATTGCACCGTCCAAAATTAAAGCCTAGAGTGGACTCAAGGAGGGTGACCGAATTCAAAATCCAAGGGGGAAGTTGCCGTCCACATTGAAGCCTTTTGCCTTAATTGTGCCGTCCAACTTTAATTCCAACACAAAGAATTAAGTTGCCACCCACAATTAATCCTAGTTGATCCGTGCAATCAAGCATGGAATCATGTGGATTTAATCATGAAGACTTCAACTAAAAAAATGGCCACCTTTTCATTCAAAGTGAACCGTGCCCTCTACATGGAATTAAGAGGCTTTAGTCATGAATGCTTCAAAACTCATTAATGTGCCGCCCACATTCATTCAATTGAGCCGTGCCATATACATGGAGTCATGAAGACTTCAAGGGAGCCGAATTATCATGAAGACTACCATGAAACCAAGACTTAGCATTAAGGCTTTTCAATAGAATTCAAAGTTTTTCATTTATTTGTATTTTGAATTTTTAGGAGTTCCCATAAGGAATTATACTTGGATATTTCGGTTGGAACAATATCACCAACCTTGGATTATGTCCTATAAATGTAAATTCGGATGGGAGAATAAAACAAGTTTTATTTCGTGTGAAAATACAAGGTTTATACCTTTTGTGTGAGAGTGTCTTCTCCTAACTTCTTGGCTGAACCAAGATTACAAATTCTTATCAAGAACCACGTTCTTGTGGCGAATAGCACCCGGCTTATCAACATCTTTGTTGTGGCGCCATCACCCTTCTACCTTAACCATCTTCTTTTATCCTAAACAATTCAATTCGGCCTAAGTTCATCTTCAAAAATAACCCATCAAAACCGTGGGTTCCCTTGCACCAAACAAGATAGATTGTAGTAAAAAGGATCTCCTGAAGAGAAGAGGTTCTCATCAAGGATGAGGATGAGGATGAGGATAGGATGGGGATGAGGATGAGGATGAGGATAGGATGAGGACGAGAATGAGGATAAGGATAGGATGAGGACGAGGATGAGGATGAGGATAGGATTAGGACGATAATGAGGATGAGGATAGGATGTGGATTAGGACGAGGATGAGGATAGGATGAGGACAAGAATGAGGATGAGGATAGGATGAGGAGTCAAGTGTCAAAACCGAATACCAAACACAAAGTGTCAAAAACAAAGTTTCTAGTGTCCAAACCGAAACCAAAAAGTCCCAAAAACAAAGTGTCAAGTGTCAAAACCGAATACCAAACACAAAGTGTCAAAAACAAAGTTTCTAGTGTCCAAACCGAAACCAAAAAGTCCCAAAAACAAAGTGTTAAGTGTCAAAACCGAAAACCAAAAAGTGTCCAAAATTTCATACACAAAACCGTGTCACAATTCTTGTTAAGTTGGGTGTTTTTCTTTCACAATTAAGTGATTCTGCCTTGGTTCATTCAAGAAGCCGTGGAGGAGAAGTGAGTGTGAGTGAAACACAAGTGAGTTTGAGAGTTACATCTTCTACCAAATACTTGAGTGAAACACAAAGTAAGGTTGAGAGAAAATGTCTAGTGAAAGTGGGAGCCCAATCATGTCTCCTAGGTCAGCAACACTTTTTGCTAGGATGACAACACAATTTGAGACTCTAAGAAGAGAAATGGAACAAATGAGAATGGAAAATGATAGGAGGTTTGGATACCATGAAAATGGTTATTCAAGTGAGGAGGAAGGAGGAAGAAGGAGAGCAAGGAGAGGGGCACGAAGGGAGGAAAGACTTGAGGGAGTTAAAATAAAGGTTCCCACCTTTATTGGGAAGAATGACCCGGAGGCTTATTTAGAATGGGAACTTAAGATGGAGCAAGTGTTTGAATGTAGTTCTTACCAAGAGAGTAAGAAGGTAAAGGTGGCTGCTCTTGAGTTCAAGGAGTATGCCTTGATTTGGTGGGATCAACTCAATAAGGAGAGAAGGAGGGCTGGAGCCGAGGCTATTAACACTTGGGTGGAAATGAAAGTGTTAATGAGGAGGAGATTTGTCCCTAGTTCATACCAAAGGGATATCCACAACAAACTCCAAAGACTCACTCAAGGGTCTAAGAGTGTGGATGAATATTTCAAAGAGATGGAATTAGCTTTGCTAAGGTCCAACTTTGAGGAGGATAGGGAGGCTACAATGGCAAGGTTCTTGCATGGTCTAAACCAAGAAATTCAAGATGTTGTTGAGCTTCAACACTATGTTGAATTAGATGACTTGGTTCAACAAGCCATGAAAGTGGAGCAACAACTTAAGAGGAGAAAATCAAAATTTTCCTCAAGTTCTAGTTCAAAGTTTCAAAGTTCCAAATGGGTGGATAGAACCAAGAAGGAGGGAGTATCATTCAAAGGTAGTGCATCAACTACCAAAGAAGCCGTGGCCACAAGCCAAGGCAAACAACCAATGGGTTCTAATCAAAGGAGCCGAGATGTAAAATGCTTCAAGTGCTTAGGCCTTGGACATATTGCTTCTCAATGTCCTACAAGGAGAACTATGATCATAAGAAATGGGGAAGTGGAGTCTCAATCCGAGAACTCTAGTGATGAGGAGGAAGATGATCATGAGGAGGAAAGTGTTACCATTCCCGAAGGTGACTTGTTCATGGTGAGGAGGCTCTTAGGAAGCCAAATCAAGGAGGAGGATGCAAGTCAAAGAGAAAACATCTTTCACACAAGATGTATTGTGGATGGTAAGCTATGTTCACTAATTATTGATAGTGGAAGTTGTGCTAATGTGGTTAGTGCAAGATTGGTGTCAAAACTTAATCTTGTGACTAAGTCACATCCCACTCCTTACCGTTTGCAATGGTTAAGTGAAGTTGGGGAAATGATTGTTAATAAACAAGCTGAAATTTGCTTTTCAATTGGGAAGTACATGGATTCGGTTGTGTGTGATGTGGTGGACATGGATGCTAGCCATTTGCTCTTGGGCCGTCCATGGCAATATGACAAGAAAACCACACATGATGGCCGAACTAACAAGTTTTCTTTTGAGCACCAAAACCGCAAGGTTGTGCTATCACCTTTGTCTCCTAAGCAAGTGAGTGAGGATCAAAAAAAATTGAGAGAAAAGATTGAGTTGGAGAGAAAAGAAAGGGAGAGAGAAAATTTGAGTGAAAAGCCAAGTGAAAAGAAAATCAAAATGAGTGAAAAGAAAGAAACAAGCAAAAGCAAAAAGAGTGAGATGACAAAAAAAGAGAGTTATATGGCAACAAAAGGAGAGATAAAGCAAGCTTTGATTTCAAAGCAACCATTATACCTACTCTTTAGTAGGGAGTTTTGCCTAACTTCTAACCCTTCTAATGAAGGAAGTTTGCCTATGTTTGTTGAAAATCTTTTGCAGGAATTTGGTGATGTCTTTCCAAAGGAAGTACCTCACGGGTTGCCACCATTGAGGGGTATTGAGCATCAAATTGATCTCATACCGGGTGCATCTTTGCCTAATAGGCCAGCCTATAGGTGTAACCCAACCGAGACCAAAGAAATCCAACACCAAATTGAGGAATTGATGGAAAAGGGATGGGTTCAAGAGAGCCTAAGTCCTTGTGCGGTTCCAATCATATTGGTACCCAAAAAGGATGGTACTTGGAGGATGTGCACTGATTGTAGAGCCGTAAATAACATAACGGTAAAGTATAGACATCCTATCCCTAGACTAGATGATATGTTGGATGAATTGTATGGAGCCACAACTTTTTCAAAAATCGATTTAAAAAGTGGCTACCATCAAATTCGGATCCGAGAAGGTGATGAATGGAAAACAGCTTTTAAAACTACTTATGGTTTATATGAGTGGCTTGTTATGCCATTTGGGCTAACCAATGCCCCAAGCACTTTCATGCGTTTAATGAATCATGTTTTAAGAGAATTTTTGGGTAAATTTGTGGTGGTTTACTTTGATGATATCTTAATTTACTCCAAAACTTTAGATGAGCATCATGAACATCTAAAGGCTGTTTTGATTGTTTTGAGAAAAGAAAAGTTGTATGCCAATATGGAAAAATGTACTTTTTGTGTGGATCATGTGATTTTTCTTGGGTTTAAAATTAATGCTAATGGGGTCCATGTGGACCAAGAAAAGATTAAGGCCATTCAAGATTGGCCAACTCCCAAAACCGTGACTGAGGTTAGGAGTTTTCATGGATTAGCAAGCTTCTATAGGAGGTTTGTTAAAGATTTTAGCACCTTGGCTTCACCCCTAAATGAACTTGTTAAAAAGAATGTTGTTTTCCATTGGGGTGAAAGACAAGAAGAGGCCTTTAACCAACTTAAGGCCAAACTTACTAGTGCACCTGTTTTATTGCTTCCAAACTTTGCTAAATCTTTTGAGTTAGAATGTGATGCTTCTAACATTGGAATTGGAGCTGTGTTAATGCAGGAAGGTCATCCTATTTCTTATTTCAGTGAGAAGTTAAGTGGGGCAGCCCTTAATTACTCCACCTACGATAAGGAATTGTATGCCTTGGTAAGGGCACTACAAACTTGGCAGCATTACCTACTCTCTAAGGAGTTTGTGATTCATAGTGATCACGAATCCCTTAAGTATCTTAAGGGCCAAGGTAAGTTAAACAAGAGACATGCAAGATGGGTAGAGTTCTTGGAACAATTCCCATATGTGGTGAAACACAAGAAAGGCAAGGCCAATGTGGTGGCCGATGCCCTTTCTAGGAGGCATACTTTGCTTTCCACTTTGGAGACCAAACTATTCGGTCTAGAATGCATAAAGGAGCAATATGGGCATGATAAAGACTTTTCACAAATCTATGCTTCTTGTGTGCATTCGGCCCATAATGGATATTTTAGGCACAATGAATTTTTATTCAAAGAAAAACAATTGTGTGTGCCTAAAAGCTCCATTAGGGATGTTTTGGTAAGGGAATCCCATGAGGGGGGTCTTATGGGGCACTTTGGTGTACAAAAGACTTTAGACATGTTGAAAGAACACTTTTATTGGCCACGTATGAAACAAGACGTGCAAAACTTTTGCGAAAAATGCATAACATGTAAAAAGTCTAAGTCAAGGATCATGCCACATGGCCTTTACACCCCATTAACCGTCCCAGATTCACCTTGGATGGATATATCCATGGACTTTGTTTTGGGGCTGCCCAAGACAAAGAAAGGCAATGATTCAGTCTTTGTGGTTGTTGATAGATTTTCAAAAATGGCACATTTTATTCCATGTAGAAAGATTGATGATGCTAATCATGTTGCTGACTTATTTTTCAGGGAAGTGGTAAGACTCCATGGAATACCACAAAGCATAGTGAGTGATAGGGACGCCAAGTTCCTTAGTCACTTCTGGAGGACCCTGTGGGGGAAGCTTGGCACTAAGCTCCTCTTTTCAACTACTTGCCATCCCCAAACGGATGGGCAAACTGAAGTAGTGAATAGGACTCTTTCCACCCTCTTAAGGACCATAATAAAAAAGAATTTAAGGTCATGGGAGGAGTGTTTACCTCATGTTGAGTTCGCATACAATAGAGCAACTCATAGCACTACTGAATTTTCTCCTTTTGAAATTGTCTATGGTTTTAAGCCACTAACACCTCTTGATTTGTTACCTATTCCTAATGAATCTATTTTGAAGCACAGGGATGGATGGGCCAAAGCAGAATATGTTCAACAATTACATGAGCAAGTCAAGATTCAAATTGAGAAAAAGAACGCAAGCTATGTAAAACAAGCCAACAAGGGGCGTAAACAAGTGTTATTTAAACCCGGAGATTGGGTTTGGGTACATATGAGGAAGGAAAGGTTTCCTGAACAAAGGAAATCCAAACTTCTTCCAAGAGGAGATGGTCCATTTCGAGTGCTACAAAAAGTCAATGACAATGCCTACAAGCTTGAACTTCCAAGTGAGTATGGTAACATAAGTGCTACTTTTAATGTCTCTGACTTAACTTTTTTTGATGTAGGTGATGGAGACTTAATTTCGAGGTCGAAATCTCTTCAAGAAGGAGGGGATGATGTGAACCCGAATGAACCTAAGGATGAGTTGAGGAATATAGGTGGGCCCATGACAAGGGCAAGAGCCAAACAAGTGAACAATGCACTTAGCCTACTCATTCAAGACATCAAAGGAACTTCCCTAAGCTCAAACCAAGGGAGTCATCTTTTTCATTACATCACTTTACATGTGGGCCAGCATGGGGCAAATAACCCCCAACCCTTTTAATAGGGCACGGCCATGCACTCAAATGGCTAGGACACATTTATGTTGTCCTAAAACATTTTCCATTAGAATTTAATGTGTCTTGTTTGTCTTTAATTTCAGAATAAATGAACTCTATGATTTGCAATCAATATGGTCTTCATTGCACCGTCCAAAATTAAAGCCTAGAGTGGACTCAAGGAGGGTGACCGAATTCAAAATCCAAGGGGGAAGTTGCCGTCCACATTGAAGCCTTTTGCCTTAATTGTGCCGTCCAACTTTAATTCCAACACAAAGAATTAAGTTGCCACCCACAATTAATCCTAGTTGATCCGTGCAATCAAGCATGGAATCATGTGGATTTAATCATGAAGACTTCAACTAAATAAATGGCCACCTTTTCATTCAAAGTGAACCGTGCCCTCTACATGGAATTAAGAGGCTTTAGTCATGAATGCTTCAAACTCATCAATGTGCCGTCCACATTCATTCAAGTGAGTCGTGCCATATACATGGAATCATGAAGACTTCAAGGGAGCCGAATTACCATGAAGACTACCATGAAACCAAGACTTAGCATTAAGGCTTTTCATAGAATTCAAAGTTTTTCATTTATTTGTATTTTGAATTTTTAGGAGTTCCCATAAGGAATTATACTTGGATATTTCGGTTGGAACAATATCACCAACCTTGGATTATGTCCTATAAATGTAAATTCGGATGGGAGAATAAAACAAGTTTTATTTCGTGTGAAAATACAAGGTTTATACCTTTTGTGTGAGAGTGTCTTCTCCTAACTTCTTGGCTGAACCAAGATTACAAATTCTTATCAAGAACCACGTTCTTGTGGCGAATAGCACCCGGCTTATCAACATCTTTGTTGTGGCGCCTATCTTTGTTGTGGCGCCATCACCCTTCTACTTTAACCATCTTCTCTTATCCTAAACATTTCAATTCGGCCTAATTTCATCTTCAAAAATAACCCATCAAAACCGTGGGTTCCCTTGCACCAAACAAGATAGATTGTTGTAAAAAGGATCTCCTGAAGAGGTTCTCATCAAGTGGTATTCAGAGCTAAGGTTCTTGCTTGGTGTGTCAAACATTTTCTTCTTGATTGGCCGTGAGTCAATAGCCTATTTCCTACATCCCAAAAACAAAAACCAAAAACAAAAGTGTCAAAAATTTTCTTTCTAGCCGTGAGTCTTCTTATTTGCCCCTATCCTGTGTCCAAGTATATTGGAAGCCTCGTCGAACACCAGAGTCCATCTATCTCCTTCTACTTTAGTGCTTGGAGATATTGTCATAATTCCTTCATCGGGGAATTCTTCATTCATCAAATCCCCTTTGTCTACTGGTTGGATGGCAAGATAATCGGCAAGGGCACTTCCTTTTATGGCCTTCTGGGTGACATATATGATATCATACTCGGATAATAGCATTGGCCATCTAGCAATTCTCCCTGTCATTATAGGCTTCTCAAATATGTACTTAATCGAATCCATTTTAGATACCAACCAAGTAGTGTGGCTCAACATGTATTGCATAAGACGACGCACAACCCAAGCCAAGGCACAACAAGTGCGTTCCAACAGAGAATACCTCTTCTCACAATTAGTGAATTTCTTGCTCAGGTAATAAATGATCTGCTCTTTCTTCCCTAATTCATCACGTTGTCCTAGAATACAACCCATGGACTCATCAAGCACTGTTAGATACATGATTAGGGGTCAGCCTGGAACTAGAGGCATTAATATCAGAGGTTCTGTCAAGTACTGTTTGATCTTTTCGAACGCTGTTTGGCAGTCTTCGTTCCATTTCACAGCCTGATTCTTCCTCAATAGCTTGAATGTGGGTTCACAAGTTGCAGTTAATTGAGAGATAAATTGAGAGATATAGTTCAGTCGACCCTAGAATCCTCTGACTTATTTCTCTGTTCGAGGAGCTGTCATCTTAGCGATGGCTCTGATCTTTTCAGGATCAACCTCTATGCCTTTCTGACTAACAATAAAGCCGAGGACTTTGCCCGATTTCACACGAAAACTACATTTAGTTGGGTTCAACTTGAGCTGATACTTTCGTAACCTCTCAAAGAGTTTTCGCAGATTGGTGACATGCTCGTCTTCTGATTTAGACTTGAAAATGATATCCTCGATATAGATCTCTATCTCGTTGTGTATCATATCATGAAAAAGGGCGACCATGGCTCTTTGATAGGTGGCCATATCATTCTTTAACCTGAATGGCATCACTAGATACCAGAAGGTACCCCATGGGGTAATGAAGGGTGTCTTATCTATGTCTTCCGAAGCCATCTTAATGTGGTGGTAACCGGAGTATATGTCCATGAATGAGAATAAAACATCGATGTGTGGCATAGGAAAGTCATGCTTTGGACTGGCCCGATTAAGGTCTCTATAGTCAACACATATCCGGAGCTTCCCTCATTTCTTTGGCACCACAACTATGTTGGCCACCCACTCAGGGTATGTAGAGACTGTCACGAACTTGGCTTCTAACCATTTTTCCACTTCCTCTTTGACTCTTAAGGAGATGTCTGGTCTCATCCTTCGTAGTTTTTGTTTTACAAGTTTAGAGTATGCTTTTAGGGGCAGTTTGTGTTCCACTAAGTTCCAATCTAGACCCAACATCTCCTCACATGACCAAGCGAATACATCCTTGTACTCATGTAGAAGCACGATGAGTTTTCCTTGCTCAATACTATTCATGATGGTGCCTACCCGAACCTCTTTCTTCTCTTCCTCTAAACCCAGATTCAGCAATTCAACGGGTTCCCTATGAGGCTGAATTTCTTGGCCTTCCTGTTCGACTAATCTCAACAATTCAGGGGACACTTCCCAACCTTTGTCACTATCATCTTCCTCTGCTTGATTTATCGCATGATCAAAATTTGGCAAGTGATTATTAACGATGTCATTAGATATAGATTCGATGTCAGATCTACATTATGGTTTAGTGGTTTATATCAGGTTGGTTTAGGCGGAAAGTGCAATAAAAATTAAAATCGTACAAGAAATGGAATGAAATGCGATGCTTTGTTTTATTAGAAATCAGATTGATGAAGATAAAAACATGCCGTTATTAACACAAGATCCAAATGCCCAGGGCTTGGCAAATGGTGATCAAACAAGTTCAGAAATGCCAAAAACATTTTACAATTACTTTGGAACATAAATACAGCTAGCAACATCCTCTCCTGTCCAGTTGTCCAATACCATGCCTAGAGGGCACTGGTAGACCTAGCTGAAATCACCATCTGACTGGTCTTCGCTCATCATTGCAATCAATTTCCGTTCTATGAAGTCTACATTCACAAAACTCCGACTGATGTGGGGGATGGGAATCCTTTTGCTCTTATTTCTGTAACGCCTCGGACGAGTCATACCTTTCTTCTTCTCATCTGCCAGTCGGGCCTCAACAACTTTGCTTGGTTTATAGCCTAGCCCATATCGACCATTATTAATAGGGAGGATTGTGGTATTTTTAATTCCTTGGCCATATCTCCCTAACCCTTTTCCAGGCTAGAATCCTTTCTTCAGCATGACCCTGGCCATGTTAATGGAGATATTAGAGGGTGGAGGATTGAGTTTAGGATATCCTCCTCTATTAGAAGAAGCACTTGCAATTTCCACCGCCCGGAAAGAAGACTCTAAAGCCTCACTGTCAGCTTCTATGTACGGGGTGTCATTGAGCTGGGACACCAAAATGTTTTCTTCACCCATGATGGTTATTAACTTGCCTTCCGCAACAAACTTCACTTTCTGATGCAACAAGGAAGGTATGGCGCCGATAGAATGTATCCACGACCTTCCCAACAAACAGCTAAACGACGGATTGATATCCATGACCTAAAAAAGGACCTGGAAAGTGCATGGCCCTATTTTCTCAGGTAGTTCAATTTCTCCCATCACATCCCGTCGGGCTCCATTGAAGGCTCGAACAACTGTTGAACTAGGTTCTACTACTAAATCGTCCACTGGTAACTTGGACAATGCCCTCTTGGTTATGACATTGAGTGATGCACCATTGTCTATTAACACCCTTCATATCACAAAATCTTTGCACATGATGGAGATATGGAGAGGACGAGTGTGTCCTATTCCCTCATTCGACATTTCTTGGATGCTGAAGGAAATAAAGTTATCGACCATAATATTGTTGATGATACCATCCAATTTGCTAGTACTTATATCATGTCGACGTGGGCCTGGTTCAACACTTTCATCAGGACCTTTCTGTGAGCTTCTGAGTTCATCAGTAAAGACAACAGTGATACCCTAGCTAGAGTGCGGCTCAATTGGTCAACTATTTGATATTCACTTTGGCTGATGAATCACAAGAACTCACAAACCTTATCATCTGTGACTTCTCTTTCAATATCAATTGGAGGCATCTGAATCCGTGCTGTTCCAGAATTGGTGTCTATTGGCTTATCAACTTTCTCTTTGCCCTTAGAGGCATTGACAACTTTATTGGCTATCTCGACAGGGCTATAAAATCTTCCGCTCCTTGTCATGTTTCCTACTCCAGCTAGATTGACAACTTCATTTGTTTGAACTAGCATTCTTCCGACTTCCTCCCGATACTTCTAAGGGACGACTCTGTCTGATTGATACGGGGACGGACTTGGTCGTCTTGCTATCTTAGGTGCCATATTTCTCAAATGAGGCGCCCATCAAGGCAGAGTTGCATATGATGGGGTGCCGATAGGTATGTTGAACACTGGTACAAATTTCACTATAATGACAGGACTCTGAATTTCCTCGTCCTTCTCAATGACACATACGTCAGAACATTCCTTTCTCCTCCCAATCATTAATAACTGAGAGTCCAACAATTATTGTATCAATAATCTGAACTCAGAACATTCCTCTAGATTATGGTCTGTAGTCCCACGGAGTATACAAACGTCATCTTCATATTGGTCGTCTTGCACACACTTGACCAAACCTCGTTTTCACATCTCCTAAAATATGATTCTCCATGGTTTCTTTATATCTTCCACTTTGTTAACAATAATGCTTGCCTCGTCCCGCTCCAAGACATTTACCCCCTGGTTCCCATGATTGGGCAAATGGTTGTTCATGATAGTGGGAATATCATCCTTCAAGTTCAACTATTTGGAATTGATAAGATCTTGCACTCTCTATTTTAATGCTTTACAAGTTTCGATTAAATGCCCTATTACCCTAGAATGGTAGGCACAACTAGCATTAGGGTTGTACCATACGGTCATAGTGTTTGGGACTCTCCCCGGAATGGGTGCTAGGATGCGTTCTGCTTGTAGGGTGGCGAAAAGTTCGGCATAGGTCATGGGAATAGGGTCAAACATTCTTCTTTCTTGGGTTTGGAATTGTGTAGATGGATTATGATTTTGGGTTTGGTTGTTTGGTTGATAGTTGGGTCTAGGCGGTCGGGGTTGATATTGGTTTGGTCGCGGTTGGTTATATTGAGGTGTTGGATTTTGTTGAGGCGACGGGCGATTGTGGTTAATGTAGGCTATTGGCTGGTATAGGGTTTGGTATGTGTTTTGTTGGGTCGACTGGTATGGTGTTTGGTTATGTTGAGGGCGGTATGTATATGAACGAGAATTGTTGTTTGTCTTATTCGATGCCTTATGGGGTTCTCCGGCTACATAGTGGGATTCAACTTCTTTCTTCTTCATATAGTTGGGCCTTTTGGACTCTCGAGTTTGTTTGACATCAATCTTTCTAGTCTTCATATTCTGCTCATTCATGTCTCTGATTCTAAACAGTGAATTGAAATCACATGTGTTGTTTCCAATCATCTTGTTGAAGAAAGGGTTGGGGAGAGTATTGATTAAGATAGTGACTTGTTCGTCCTCCTCCAGACGAGGCAAGACTTGTGAGGCAACTCCCCTCCACCTTTGTGCATATTCTCTAAAGGACTCACTTGCCTTTTTCGACATGTTTTGAAGCTTGGTGCGATCAGGTGCAAAGTCCTCATTGAACTTATACTGCCTTATGAAGGCATTAGAAAGATCCAAGAAAATCTTAATGTTCTTGCTATCGAGGCGGATGTACCATGAAGTGGTAATCCCCACAAGGTTGTCTTGAAAGGAATGAATCAGCAGCTTATCATCATGATGGTACGCCGACATTTTCCGTGCGTACATGTGAAGATGGCTCTTTGGACACGTAGACCCATCATATTTATGAAATTCTGGAACCTTGAATTTAGGAGGAAGAACGACGTTCGGGACTAACCACATTTCAAAGGCATTCTTTAGATCGGGACAATTAGCCCCTTCTACAGCTTTGAGCCTTTCATTGACAACGTTCCACATTTCTTCTTCCTTTCCTTTCCCTTTATCATCATGTTGAGTGTCCTTACCAGCTTGACGGCTTGCATTCTGTGTGAAGGGGCTTATGTCATTCTTGGGATGATGGTAGTTAGGATCGTCACCAGGATCATATTGATTCATGTGTTGTGTGTCCTCCTTTTTTGGCGAGGCGTGTCCATGCGGTGCACCCTGATGCTTCGAGGCAGACTCTTGGTCGAGACCTCCCTCATTAGCATTGCGCATGGATTGAGCTCGCTTATCTGATGTAGAAGAATTCCCGGACGCCATCTCCTGCTACATGGTGACCATCATTCTCATCATCGTTGCTATTTGTTCCTTCAACTCAGTCACCTCAGGATTCCTTCCCATAGCAGATGCTTGGTCGACCATGATCTTTGTTTTAAGTCGGGTATTGTAAGGATGTCGGGGCGCAATGATTACTGAACCTGTTTTTGTTTGAAAAATAAAAGTTGAAAAATAAATGATAAAAAATGAAAACAAAAAGATTTCCTTGTCTTCGAGAGGCTTGGTATAGTAAGACATCTTGACCCGCATTTGCCGACTACGAGGCGTACCCCGATAACTTCTCTTATGTTGATGGCAATACTCAGAGGAAGCTCTAGGTTTCGGACCTTGGTTGCATCTAATATTATTCTCTCATTGTGGATTACTATCATTAAAACTCTTGCCATGTATTTGGTAACTTGGGAGCATAATCCACAAGGCCACTTACAGTTGATAACAAACGTTGGAAAAAACTCTAGGTTTTAGACCAAGATTGTATCTAAGTACAAGATGTTTTTACGCTGTCAGGGCTTTTACTTGTGTATTAGCATGATGAGCCTTTTACTTGCATATTAGATAAGATATGAGCCATTATGATTTTTGTATAGATAATAACTTGGATAGACTGTGCGAAAAGGAGAAATCCTTATTCATATTCATAACGAGGATTACAATTTTCTTTTATTCTTTCTTTTAACATAAAACACTCAACAATCTCCTCAGTTTCCAGGCCAACTTATCACAGGTTTTGTAGAAGGCTCTCATGGTTAGGCGTAGCTCAGTCTCGGGGTACATTTCCATCTCTTGGCGGGCGTCATCAAAAGTTCTTAGCCAATCATCGGTAAAGTCCCCAAGACCCTCAATGATCTGCCTACATCATCTTTCCCATTTTTCTTTGTCCCACTTGCACTCTTAGAGCATATTCTCCCAGTAGTATGACCATTCCTGATGTTTGGCTACTAACTCGTCATAAGCTTTCTCGAGGTTCTTCATTTGTTCAAAAAGATGAATCTTGTCACGATTCGCCTCAGCTAACGTCTGAAAATGAACCTCCATCGTAACATTCAATTGATCCTCTCTTTTTCGGGCTCGTATTAAGGCTTTCTGATACTCTTTCAAGCTAGACCAAGATTGGCCCTCATCCTTTTGACTTGCCTGTATATTTTCTATTTTCGCTTCCAGAGTGTGGACATCCCTTTGGGCATTATGCAGGGCTCGCCCTCGGTCTTTGTTGAAAGGTTTTTCTGGGGGAAGTTTTCCCCTCTCCACAAATCGTCCTAGCAGTATTGCCAATTTGTGGAAAGCGGAAATTCCCTCATTTTGGTGTGTTTCCTTTTTATTTGATTAAGTAAGTGAACCCGGTTTTATTCTTTGTTCGCCATCTCGGCTTTATTGAAATAAATTCCAACACCGATATAATGGTTCCAAGAATATTCCAGTTACAACTTACTTCTTAATAATCATGTGAATGAGTTATTCCTTCTTTGCCCCATCTCGGTTTTGTTAGAATAAGTTCTAACGCCGATACAATGATATCGAAGCAATCCCTTATTACATAATCATTAAGTACCTTTGAGTACCATCTCGATTTTTTGGAATAAATTCCAACACCGGTTTAATGGTATTCTAATGTACAAAAGTGATGAATAGTTAGTTGTTAAAAACAAATAAATAAATAAATAACAAAAGAATAATAAATTTAAGCGACGTTTATTTATTTACTCCCTTTCGGGTTCATTTTATTAACAAACCAAACTTCTTCCTTAAGGAAGGTTGGTATTAAAGAATAAATAAATTGCGGAAAGTAAATAACAATAA
>NC_032019.1:30420476-30422209 GCF_001865875.1 Lupinus angustifolius | reverse complement strand
TGATTTGAATTGAATTTCATATAAACAATTAACAAGAAACATAAACTAAATATTAACAAATTCTTGAGGAGACAAGATCATTTTGAATTAAGAAAATATTTCTCTACTTCTCATGAATTTGAACTACTTAGACAAGTTCTTATGTTTTATTTTGATTAATTCCAAACACCAAGGTCTAAAATCCTCCTTTTAGTGTATGTCCTAAAATGGTAGAATGATAATCACTTATATTTATTACTAAACAATATTACGTCCACAAGAGACTAGGTTGTCACACCCTAATCTTGGCTACTCTAATATTGAATCAGTAATGAATATAAGTTCTTAAGAAAAGTATCCTTAACTTGGCAAATAAACTAAGTAGTACAACTACTTAGTTTATTTGTTAAGAGTGTTTAAGACAAGTGATTTTATGACTTGAAATCAATTTTTAGGTGATCAATCTAAAAAGAGCATTTTTAGGTGATCAATCTCAAACAAGTAAAATTAATCAAAGTACCAACTTGAATGATTAAAATTCAAATCTTTTAGAATGTAAGAACAAGTAGAAATACATAACCATATTCAAAAGAAATTGTTAGGAGCATGAGCCATCCATCCAAGGATTGGATTCTTTGAGTTCCAAATGAGATTACAAAATTGATTTTAGTATCTCATTTGCCTTCTCCATTTCTCCTCTTGAATTATAAACTAAAATTACAAAAACTTACTTAAATAAAGATCCTAAGCTAAGAACAAGAAGAGAGAACTTCAGAGAAGAATTTCTAGGCAAAATGTGAGTGAAAAATGTGAGAGATATGTGATGTTGATTCCTTTATATAGGCCAAGGTGCTGGGCGCTCAACTTCCCTGTTTGGCAGCTGAGCTGTTGACCATTGGCGCCTATGAAGAGCCACTTTGGCCCCTACTTGACCCCTATGATGGACTAGGTTACATGCATGGTGACGCCTCCTCTTTCTTGTCATAGCCTTATGTCATCCATGAGGTCATGTTCTTGGCCTTCAAGTAAAGAAAAAGTAGGATGTTCCATGAGTTGACCTAGCAATCATTTTTCTGGTCGGTCAGGCGCTCAAAGCATCTGGTGCCCCGCTCAACTGCTTGCTTGAGCAGCTTAGCTAACCTGGTCCCACGCTTAGCTGTCTGCTTCAGCAGCTCAGCTGACCTAGTTCCACGCTCAGCTGCCTTCTTGAGCAGCTTGGCTGACCTGGTACCAACTGGGCGTGGACCTTGCTGTCGTGGTCTGGTGCTTAGCTGACCTGGCCTGGTGCTTGGCTGACTTGACCTGGTGCTTGGTGCTTGGCTGGCCTGGCCTGGCCTGGTGTTTGGCTAACCTGACCTGGTGCTTGGTGCTTAACTGGTCTGGCCTGACCTGGTGCTTAGCTGACTTGGCTTGGTGCTTAGCTGAACTGGCCTAACCTGGTGCTTAGCTGACTTGGCCTGGTGCTTAGCTGACCTGTGCTTGGTGCTTGGCTGGACAGCTTTGTGCTTGATTTCTTCATGGTGAAGCAACCTTTTTGTTCTTTGGTTTGTTACTTGATTTTTGTTGGTTGCTTGGCACTTTTGGGCTGTTTTCTTTAAGTTAAGGTAAGCATTTGATTTTTGCAAGTTGGTTGGCCTACCTTAACTTAGGTTTCTTCAAGACGAAGTAAGCTACCTTCCTTCAAAGCTAAGTAACCAAATTAAGCACATATCATGCCATGCTTTAACTTGATTACTTTTAGCAATTCATTTTGA
>NC_032019.1:30419486-30420376 GCF_001865875.1 Lupinus angustifolius | reverse complement strand
AGGTAAAATAAGAACCACTTGGCTTTGGAAAAATTAGGTTTGTACAAGATCAAAACTTATGCATGATTCCTTTTAAGTTCCATGAGATGTGTTTATGATTATGTGACTTTGACTCATAATGCTTCAAACTAAGAATTGAACACATCTTTTCAAAAACTCATTTAGCAAGTCACTTATTAAAAATGTTATCAATCAAAGAGATGCATTTCACACACGGTTCAAGAATGGAACCAAATAGGGTAAGTGTTTCACTCAAAACTCAACTTGTTTGATTTGCAAGAATTTAATTTTTTTCTTCATCTTAACACTTACTTTGATTGCACAAATTTTTCAAGAATCACTAAGGTCTTACTTAGGTTGTAATGAGGCTTGGCTATCAAAGGAAATTGGTTTTTCAAGATATTCAAATATACTTTCAAAGTTAAAAAAGAGCAAAAATTAATGTTTCATTAAAAACATATACTCCTTTCAACTTTTTCCCATTTTTCCTTCCCTCATTCTTTTTCTTGACCTATTTGTGTAACTTCTCTTTAATTTTCTCAATCTCTTTTCACTCCTTTTTTATTTCGGATCTTTTTCTTTACTTTTGGATTTGTAAAGAGATTGAGAGTTTTTCCTTAAACACGTTGTTACATGGCCAACCATTCCCTCCAACCTAATTTCTTCCATCAACCTTCAATTTGAAAAATGCTCTCTTTTTACTTAGAAAAGTATAGGATATTATTTTTGTTTTTCCATATTAGGCTCAAGGGTTGATTTGGAAAATAAAATTTTATTTTAAGGCTCAAAGGGGTTAACAAAGGATATTCCTATTTTTGGTTGGTCATTTTTGGTCAAGTGGCTCATTCTAATTGAAGGAACTTGCCTGGATCATATCCTATCAAATTGTG
>NC_032019.1:30417737-30419386 GCF_001865875.1 Lupinus angustifolius | reverse complement strand
ATATTTTGAAATAATGAAAAAGAAAATTAAAACTAACCACCATTTTTAGGAGAACACAAATTTCATTCTCCTTGTTTTCACTATCCTCTCCTAGATAGTGGTGCCATCAACTCCTCATTTTTGTTTGTTTGTTTGGACTTCTTTTCCTGTAAATCATTTCGAACTTGCAATTATATTTTGCTTTGAGGTTAGTCTACCAAATTCACATGAATTTATAATTTCCTAAGACATTAAGTTCATGAGTTGAATTTGATTGAGAGAATTCCAACCAAACATCATGTTTTTTCATGAAAATTGATGTTTAGATAATTTTTTCAATCATATTTCAAATCCAAGTTATAAAATGGAAGTCCAAACAGAGCTTATGGAACTTCAAAACACAATTTATCACACCAAGCATCCATAAATAAATTCGTTCCGTTCAGAATTTCAGGAATTTATTTTGTTAAATGGTGAATCAAATAACACACTTTTTAGGAGTTCTCAAATTTGAAAAAATTCATTTTTGTCACAAATGTAACAAGCACACTCTTAGTTTTAAAAATTAATTTGACAATTTCAAAATTATTTACTAAGGCATGTTGATGGAGATGTTTGGTTAAAGTATCACAAGATAAAGTATCATCATCAAAAAGTACATGGTGAATACTTAACCTTTAAGGATTCAAGTGGCTTCCCTTCTTGAAGAAAGAGTTCAGCCACTAATCCTTGTTTATTTCAATCCCTTTTATGTTGTTCTTTTGAAAATGTTGATGCGGGGTACCTCCACATCTCCTAAAATTTTTATAACAACAATAAAAGGTTTCTTAACTAGTGGGTTTTCACTCCACTAATTCACTTTTTTTCTTTTTTTAGTTTTTAATTTTTTTAAATGTACAAAACATAAAAATAAAGACGTACAATAGGAAAAATAAATTTATACAAAAGAGAAAGAAAATGTTATGCACAATTTTTTGATGAATGACATATAAGTATGAAATGTTCTATTATTAAAGCAATTCCCCGGCAGCGGTGCCAATTTGTTGAAAGGTTTTTCTCGGGGAAGTTTTCCCCTCTCAACAAATCGTCCTAGAAGTAGTGCCAATTTTTTGAAAGAGGAAATTGCCTCATTTTTGTGTGCTTCCTTTTTATTTGATTAAGTAAGTAAACTCGGTTTTATTCTTTGTTCGCCATCTCGACTTTGTTGAAATAAATTCCAATGCTAGTATAATGGTTTCAAGAATATTCCAGTTACAACTTACTTCTTAATAATCATATGAATGAGTTATTCATTCTTTGCCCCATCTCGGTTTTGTTAGAATAAATTCTAACGTCGATACAATGGTATCGAAGCAATCCCTTATTACATAATCATTAAGTACCTTTGGATACCATCTCGGTTTTGTGGAATAAATTCCAACACCGGTTTAATGGTATTCTAATGTACAAAAGTGATGAATAGTTAGTTGTTAGAAACAAACAAATAAATAAAGAACAAAAGAATAATAAATTGAAGTGACCTTTATTTATTTACTCCCTTTCGGGTTCATTTTATTAACAAACCAAACTTCTTCCTTAAGGAAGGTTGGTATGAAAGAATAAATAAATTGCGGAAAGTAAATAACAATAAATAAAAGTTAATAAGTTAGTTTCATCACTTTTGTATATTA
>NC_032019.1:30394265-30417637 GCF_001865875.1 Lupinus angustifolius | reverse complement strand
ATAGAATGAATCATATGAATATGTCAAAGCACAAATAATAAGTTAAACATTTTTTGGTGGTTTTTTTGGTTTGATCTGCACATAAACAATTAACAAGAAACATAAACTAAATATTAACAAATTCTTGAGGAGACAAGATCATTTTGAATGAGGAAAATATTTCTCAACTTCTTATGAATTTGAACTACTTAGACAAGTTCTTATGTTTTACTTTGATTAACTCCAAACACCAAGTTCTAAAATCCTCCTTTTAGTGTGTGTCCTAAAACGGTAGAATGATAATCACTTATTTTTATTACTAAATAGTATTATGTCCACAAGAGACTAGGTTGCCACACCCTAATATTGGCTACTCTAATATTGAAGTAGTAATGAATATAAGATCTTAAGAAAAGTATGCTTAACTTGGAAAATAAAGTACGTAGTACAACTACTTCTTAGTTTATTTTTTAAGTGTTTGAGACAAGTATTTTATGACTTGAAATCAATTTTTAGGTGATCCATCTAAAAAGAGCATTAAGAATTTCTCAAACAAGTAAAATTAATCAATGTGCCAACTTGAATGATTAAAATTCAAATCTTTTAGAATGTAAGAAGAATTAGAAATACATAACCATATTCAAAAGAAATCGTTAGGAGCATGAGCCATCCATCCAAGGATTGGATGCTTTGAGTTCCAAATGAGATTACAAAATTGACTTTTGCATCTCATTTGCCGTCTCCTTTTCTCTTCTTGAATTATAAACTAAAATAAAATCTTACTTAAATAAAGTTCCTAAGCTAAGAACAAGAAGAGAGAACTTCAGAGAAGAATTTCTAGGCCAAATGTGAGTAAAAAATGTGAGAGATATGTGAATTTGATTCCTTTATATAGGCCAAGGTGTTGGGCGCTCAGCTACTGACCATTGGCCCCTATGAAGAGCCACTTTGTCCCTACTTGACCCCTATGGTGGACTAGGTTACATGCATGGTGACACCTCCTCCTTCTTGTCATAGCCTTATGTCATCCATGAGGTCATGTTCTTGGCCTTCAAGCAAAGAAAAAGTAGGATGTTCCATGAGTTGACCTAGCAATCATTTTTCTGGTCGGCCAGGCACTCAACGCACCTGGTGCCTTGCTCAGCTGCCTACTTGAGCAGCTTAGCTGACCTGGTCCAACGCTCAGCTGCCTACTTCAGCAACTCAGCTGACCTGGTTCCACGCTGAGCTGCCTGCTTGAGCAACTCAACTGACCTGGTCCTAGTTGGGCGTGGCCTTGGCTATCCTGGTCTGTGCTTAGCTGACCTAGTCTAGTGCTTAGCTGACCTGGCCTGGTGCTTGCCTGACCTGGCCTAGTGCTTGGTGCTTGGCTTACCTGGCCTGGTGCTTGGCTGACCTAACCTGGTGCTTGGTGCTTGACTGGTTGTGGCATGACCTTGTGCTTAGCGGACCTGGTCTGGTGCATAGCTGACCTGGCGTAGTGCTTGGTTGGACAGCTTTGTGCTTGATTTCTTCATGGTGAAGCAACCTTTTTTTCTTTAGTTTGTTACTTGATTTTTGTTGGTTGCTTGACACTTTTGGGCTGTTTTCTTTAAGTTAATGTAAGCATTTGATTTTTTCAAGTTGCTTGGCCTACCTTAACCTAGGTTTCTTCAAGTCGAAGTAAGCTACCTTCCTTCAAGGCTAAGTAACCAAATTAAGCACATAGCATGCCATGCTTTAACTTGATTACTTTTAGCAATTGATTTTGAGCCTTTGTCTTGAATTTTGTTGATCTTTGAATTTATTCTTTAATATTCAATTCTCTACAAAACTCAAAGAAAACTTGGACAAGAATTAATAAAGAACTAATTTATTCAATCATGCAAAATTCACCTAAAAAGTGTTAATTTAAGTTGGTTTTCTACAATTTGGATAGAATAAGTGCCATAAAATGATGGTGCAAAGTGTATACTTTTTGCGTTTATCAGTCTTTCAGTTGATCGGCCATATCAGCCATCCTTTCATCTTTCTCCCTTCCAGATCTGATCAGTTCAGTTATTTTTTCATCTTTTCCCTTACCAGCTCGGATTAGACGGAACTTATCGGACGATGAGCACATGCTAGCATAGTCCCGTTTCAAACTTATTTCCTCCTTTTTCTGGGCAGCGACGATTTTGTTAAGCTTTTCAATAGTCAGTTTATACTTTTGAATCTCATCTCGAGCCTCTTCCAACTTGGCTTCTAGAAGCTTGTTCTGACTAATTAGCAGCAGTTCATTTTGGGATGTCCCAATTGGTTCTTTCGGGGTTTCGGACGGTGGTAGCATAGCAGATTTCATTCTTTCATTTCTGCACCTTTTATATTCTTCAGTGTAGTATGCTTGGTGCTCTCCAAGTTCATTCTTCCCGCATAGATGAATATTTCTCAGAGCATTCCTCACTGAAATGAGAACTTCCCTAATGGCTTCTACATCTTTATACCAGATTGTACTTCCTTGCAACTTTTACTGAGGTATAGGATTCAATCCCCATTTTAGTTGTCCATGTACAAGGGCCAAGGTAAAAGAGATGCATCCCCAAGGGCCCATCAACATCATGTTTGGATATTCTCCACGTGAGTACATTATTTCATGGTGTTTATCATACAAGCAACACTTTGTCCCAAAGTTCCTAAGGGTTACTTCTTTGAACAATTTCTTCCAACCAGACAATTGCATAGGTTTGATTGCAATGTTTCTAAACCTACACAGAGGGTATCTGCTCCAATCTGGGTATTGGTGATGCACAAATCGAGTAACCATCCATACATAGAGCAACTGCACACAACATCAGACTTTGTAGTAACCCTTTTCATAACACCTTTGAAATGACAAGTGAGTCTCTGCGATTACTATTGGTACTGGATTAACTCTAAATCTTTTGACTTTGGCGAAGACATCAATTGCTGCTTGGTCTACCATATCATAGACAAAAGGAAATAAGACCGTACCATATACAGCTAATGCAAATGCGGGTTTGAATAACTCCCAATTTCCTTTCTCAATCATCTTGACAAGATGTTTCTTCAAAAAGGTATTCTTTAGCCCATAAACTTATCCTTGCTTGATTATCTGGTTTGGACCTGGACGTACCCCAATCAGCTTCTCGATATAATCTTTGGTGACATTCTGATTATCATTATATTGATAGAATTTGAGCCTGCTCGATTACTCGATATCAACGATGGATGAACCGATATCAAGGAGAAGTTCATACTCTTCCACAGTTGGGGATGAGTCTACATTCATGAATTCAAAGACATGTAGAGTAGTATTCCAATATTGGATCATATCCTTCATGACCTTTAAGGTCTCTGTATCAACTGTGATGAAAAAAAGGTCGGACAATCTTCCATACTCTCTGGCCAATTGATCCTGAACCTCTTGAGGGATCTTGGGGACTAGATCTGTTAGACAACTCACATCAATAACTTGTAACTCCACCATTACTCCTTTCTTCACTGATAGAATGCTGACAGAACCCACAACTTGAGAATCGGTCTCTATGTCTTACTATACCAATTTTCTCTTCGACAAAAGAATCTGAAAAAGAGAGATAATTGTAAAGGTGTTAAATAACCGAATAAAAGAATGCATGAATGAATGATATGTATGATGCATACCCCCTAGGATAGTGGTTCTTATTTGGGGCGTAAAACCTTGAATATAATTATATGTCATGGATATTTATTATATTATTATTTCTTTAGTCAATATGGTCATATAAACCCATTCTTAGGGCCTTGAGCCCATTAATGGGTATGGTATGAATGATTGCAGCATGGACTTAAATGAAAAAAAACCCCGATTAACCTAATATGATATGGATTATGTCTCTAGGGTGTCTACACCCATCGACGAGCATGTATGACATGAAAATTATCCCTTAGGGCGTTGAGCCCATTGGTGGGGATGCTGAGGGAACTAGCCATTTACAGCATACGTCCCATTTTTATGATTGTAAATAATAAAGGATAGAAGTGGTTTGCTTCCTGTGTCCAGAATAAGGTATGTCCTATGAGGGGTTTTTGGAATGTCTATAGGTTATATCCTACAGCGATTGTACTAGATTTTGTCTAGAGTGGACTCAGTGAAAGCTCTAGACTTCTAGGAGCCAGTGTTAGTTGGATGATACATCCTCTCATGCATCCTCTCCTCCTTGCGGGTTATGCTTCATTCTTTGATCTCATTGTTCTCTTTCAACCGGTTCTGGTGTTGGGTTGTTGTTTGGTTTTTTCAGTAGGTGAATCGAGGGAGAATGAAGACGATATGGTGAGGTGGTTCGTGGTGGTTTCCGGTTTGGGGTTCCTATTCTCACGATGGTCACCGAAGTAAGGTAGGGATTCAGTTACTCTGTTCGACTAATTACTTCTGAAAGGGTTGGGACTGATTCGGGTAGTGTTGATTTACCCCTATGTCTTTCAGGTATGCGGCATTTATGGACGAGGTTGAGGTGTCAAGGGATTTCCAATATCCCCGAATGTGAAGGTCACCGTGTCGGTGAAGAACAAAACTATTAGAGCCATAGATCACGGTTTGAAGGTGGTGGAGGCAAAAAGAACTGGTAAAGTATCATACTTCCCTTCTATTGGCATTAATTTATCTTCTTGTGCTTAAATTAATTGGTGATATGCATATGAAAATAGGTGGAATACCAATTTATTTAGGAACAAATCGAAAAGTTGTTTTATGATCGCCTTACACTCTCAATCAGTATAGGTATATATGTTTATGTGGAATGGCCAGTGTTATGTATGCAAAAAATAGGTTTGGGTTAAAAGCTAAACTGGATATAAATCATATTATCCTGCTTTAGGATTACGACAATGCACTGTCTGTTTCCATCTATTTAATTTTTTACTTAAATATACATATGTTCTGTTGAAACCAATGTGTATGATTGATTAGAAACAATGATGAATTAAGCATCCAAGTCTAGTACATACATCATATAAAGCAGGGTATGTTCGTAAAACATTTTTATGGTTTGAATGCTTACCTGAGTGTGTGCTCTGTGTTATTGTATGATGCTTGTGAAAAATTACTCTATCTCCAGGTTGCTTTCCCTTGAATGTATGGAGGTTGCGCTCTGGTTATGGTTGTATGAGTAGGTGTGATATGTGAATTCTCTTTGTGTGTTACTCTTTTTCTCTATCTTTGTTCTCTCTTTTCAATCTTTCTGATTTCTCTCTTTGTTCTCTCTTTTCACATGTATCTCTGCTTTTTGTTATATATTTTTTCACTATAATGCCATGTATCTCTTCTTGTTGTGTGGAACCCTATTTATAGTTGAGTAGGGGTTAGTGCAAAACCCTTTGAATTACTAACTTAAAAATTAGAAATTCCATCACTTTTTCTCTCTGATTATAACATTTTAAAACTGCCCATGAATGCTGCCAATGATTGCGGATTTGTAACTAAAATGGTGAGACTTCAAATTTGCCTCTTTTAACTTTTCATGGTTTAGAGAGGCATTAAGATTGCCCTTGACTGTTGATAGGAATTTGTAACTGAAGGACCTATAATTTCTGAGTTGCTTTTGTTCTTTATGGCTTGTTTATGATTTTATTGATAACCGACGGCTGTCCCTTGCTGATTCATATATCCCTTTTATGCTGATTCGTAACTGAAAGTGGATATTTGCTGGTTTGCTTAATTGCTTCATTAGAAATGTGTAACCGAATATGCCATTCCTAGATATTCCTGTTGTTGATTAGCATATGTTATATGCTGTCTCTCTGCTACCATTTATCAGCCTAATGACATCTGTTTAGTGCCTCCCTTGATGCTTTAATTTGTAACCACTTGAAATTCCTGATTGCTTTATTTTGTGACTTCTGGCTGATGACTTTCTCTTATTAACTAATTCTTTATCAACTTCTTGTATGAGGAGCATTGCATTAAAGAGGTCGACTGGTTCCTTGCGTTGTGAGACTTATGCAACTCTGTTTCCACATAAATCAGTCAACTGGACTGTTCATAAGGGAGGGTATCCGTGTAACGTTTTTTTCTTTAGCCATACCTACTTTGATACAATCTCTTTTGTTTTCTGAATTCAGTTTATTGTTTGCATTCATAGAGATTGGTCTTATTGCTGCAGTAACAATATCATTTAAGAAGATACTAATACAAGCAATAAATCCTAGGTAGGGGGTCTAAGAACACAAGCTTTCTATGATGTTACTCAATACCCAATGGCTATAAGCACTCCAAGCATCATAGTGATTCGCATAAGCTCTAGCTCACTCTACTTTGTAAATGCTAAGTTGGTGAGAGAAGGAATTCTGAAGTGGGCCATTGAAGACGATGATCTTAAAGCAACTATCTTGGATTAGTATACACATGACTGTAGGTCTCCAATGTTATGTGTTCATCAAAGTATTGAGGCACAGAGAAACCAATGAAGACAGAGAATCCCCTTCTCATTGATGGGTCGTTTTGCTATTATACCAAGGCACGTGAAATAATGTAAGTACCCTAGGTGACTATTTACTTTCCACTTTTGATAAGTTTTACTTTAGCCTTTGTATTGGTTTGAGTACACATCATAGTCTCAAATGGCAATTTTCCATCTTGGATTATAAGAAAGAAACTCACTTTTTTAACAAAGATATCTCCTTAACTTCATGATTCCCCTGTATCAGGTACATTCCTGACATGATCTCCCCGAATTGTTAGGTATCAGTGGTTACAATACACCTAGAAGGGGGGGGGGTTGAATAGGTGTCGCGGTTAGAATTACCGCTTTTCGCAAATCAACACTTAATGCTGAATCAACCCTATTTAATCGATTAAGGAGAAAAGGATAATCGATTATAAGCACAGTCTTAATCGATTAACACAAAAAACAGTTTTAAACAGAAACTATTTTAATCGATTAATAGAAACAATATAATCGATTAACACAGGAATATTAATCGATTAAACAGAACCAGTAAGCAATTACAGAAACGATTAAATGCGAAACAAATAACCGATAACAGAACGAATACAGAGCTTACAAATTTGTATATCAGAATAGCTTGCAATACAACAAAAGAACAGAATGTATTAGTTAAATCAAATATACAAATTAAATCGATTGAAAAACAGTAAAGAGAGAGAGAGAAACAAATCCTGCAAATCGAATTTTTATCCTGGTTCGTTTGCTGTCCACTGCAAACTACATCCAGGCCTCCCGGCTGACTTGGGAGATTTCCTTCACTATAATCGAATCAATGTAATTTACAAACACATTATCCAATTACAACACTTAGCAAATGACAAGAAATCAAAGAAACTATCCAATGGTTTGACTCCCTTCCTACCGATAAAGAAAACGTTTCTTTCGGCGTAGCCCCAGCCAAAGAATCTCTCGTTCTTTCCTTTTCTTACACTCTAAGCTATGAAGAAACACACAATCTCTACTGGTGATACGACACCAAGAGATTCCCTTTCACAACAATTACACAAGAATTACAAGAGTAATATTAAGCTATACCTAAGCTCAAATACAACATGAAGGCTTTACTCTAATGCACATTTAACACAAACACATGTGAAATGACAAGTATTAGTTATGAAAACAGAAGTTACAGAATTATAAAATTCATGAAAAACGCATCAAAAATATGCATGAACATGTGAGGGAAAACATGAGAGATTATAACATGAAATGCACTCAATCCTAAAGCAAGGAATCTCTCATTTCTAAACTCACTAATGCAATTAACAAATAGATGCAGCAATTAACACGTAGAATGCTCTAACTCTCTAATAAATGCAACATGCAACTTATGAGATTAATTCTGAAAACGCAGTTTATAAAGAATCAGTCCAGAACCCCAGATAATCGATTAAATACCTTCTTAATCGATTAACGGGACTAAAAATCATAACTGATTCTGTTTTTCAGTTTTTCAGTTTTAACAACTTAAAAATCAGTTAGGTTAATCGATTAACGTAAACCTTTAATCGATTAACTGCATTACAAAAACGTGTTCCAGTGGCAACCACTTTACACAGCAGTTGGGTTAATCGATTAAAGGTATGGTTAATCGATTAACACTAAATAAAATATGTATTTTCAAATAGAAAACATCAAATATGTTATGCACTTAGATAATACATGTTTGACACTTAGTTTTATGCCTAGAATGCATATATACATGTATTTATGTAATGCATGAACATATTATCAAATGAACATATCTCATGGATGAAATGATTTAAAGATAAATGCATATGAGACATGTTTTAGGTGCCCTAAGCCTTCGACTCAACTTAAACTAGAAACTAGTCTAAGCCTAGTACCAAATAAAAGACTCAAGCACGTTGGATTGTTGGTTATCTTCAAGCACTTTTAGGCACACGTTGTCCTCATCAAAACCATGACGTTCAAGGAGAGCTTTCCAAAGTGTTCCTCTTGACATGCACACTTTCAATCTCCCCCTTTTTGATGATGACAAACTCTACATCAAGTTCATCAATTTTAAAGTAACAATTGCTTGATGAATAAGCTTGAAGATTGTGTTGGCAAGGTTGATGGAATGCGCACATTTATCGGAAGCTGTTATAACGATCAACCTGCACAATTGAGAAGCAACAAAACAACCTTTCTCCCCCTTTTGACATTATCAAAAAGATAACCCAGGTCAAAAAAGCTAGGAAGAGATATTAGTTAATCATAAAACAATGTTAATGAATTAATTTGGGTTTTAACAAATTAACCTGTTTCATTTATGGGTAAATTGAACAAATGCGCTTTATTGGACAAAAAAATAGCTAATAAGAAGTGAGAATGGCATACAAGATTTAATCAAATATTAAGCATTGTAAGCATTATTAAATCTCAAATGATCAAGATCCATTCACTAAGGCAAATAAGCTATTTTGACATAATTATAGCAAAAACAAAAACATTTGCATAGCATAAAGAGTAAAGAAAGTCATGAAATAGTACAGGCCATAAAGTCAATATAAAAGACAAAAAGCAAAATACGAATCAGTTCTGAAAGCAACAACGATAACTAAATCCAGAAGGTGCCACAAGATAAAAATAAACCTAAGGATAGGATAACCTAGGTCTAAGGTCAGCTAAACTAAGGTTGAGGCGGAGGATAGACAGGCTGATCATCAGGCACAGCAGTGTTCTGATTTCCCTGGATAAGCATAGACAGCTTCTGAAATTCTGAGCAGAACATGGCATTCTGAGCCTCAGCGGTAGACTGAATCATAGTCCTCAGCTCCTGAATTTTGTTATCGGTGTAGGCATTCTGACGTTCCTCGTATTGCTCCATACCTGCAAAATAAGAGTCCTTCAGCCCTTGGAAGTGCAGATCCATGCGGTTGTTAAGTCGTTGTTCCATGGCTTCCATCTGAGCTAAACCAAACACAGAGCTCTGAGGTGCTGTTCCAGACGACTCCCCCTGATTAGTTGCATTCTGATTACCCAAATCCTCCTGATGCTCATTATCCGACAAGTCCAGATCAAAGGTGGTATAGTCCTCCTGATACTGCCATGTAGTACCATACTTGTAAATTCCCATCTTATGAATGAGACTCTCACCCACCAAGTGATCTTTATCAGTGTACTCAGTAATGATGGTATCAGAAATGTCAATGCGCAAATAATCAACAATGCGGGATATGAAAATGCTATACGGGAGCAGCTTGGACTGAGACAATGAAACGCTGTTCATGATTTTTAGAATTTCCTCAGGCCAATTGATCATCACGTTATTCTTTACAGCATACATGAAACGCAAATCATTCACAGTAGGCTGTGCATGATTAGTGTTCCGCTGCACTAATATGTAAGCAATAACATAATGCAATAACCTGTTCTCAACAGAAAGTGACCCTGCCTTGGTCAGTTGACCCTGAATATACAGATGAGGGCCCCGAAGGAATGACTTGTACACATCAACGGGATCAAAATTGTCCTTGACCCAAGAACAATCCCCTATTCCAAAACCAGACGACGATAAACCTCCAACATTCAGAAATAAATCCTCACTCATCTCAAACAAATTACCGGAAATCATGGACCAATATTTGCCATCCTTGTATCTAAAATTAGCGTAAAATTCCCTAACTAGAGCAGGGTATACGCGTCCCTTCAATTCCAAAAACTGAACGGCTCCTTGAGCCTCCATGTCATGCGGAAAACTAAAGTTTTGTTCCGCTAACCAGGTTAAGTCGGCATACCTGATGTATGTAGGCTTGCGGCCTTGAAATTTTGCCAACCGGGTCTCTTGCAAAATGAGGGAATAATAGGGGTCACCGCGGTCCCGAGTGGAGGGTGAGCCGGTTTCCCTTCTTCGAATGCGCGTTGCTGTAGTCTTGACCCGCTTTGGACGACTCTGCTCCATTGAAGATGATGAACTCGAAACTGAGATTGATGAACAGAGGGGCAAAGCCTAACCTAGGGTTTGGATTGGATGATTCGGAATTGAGTGGATTTTGGATGAAAATAGAGCGATTTTGGAAGGATTGAGAGGTTTAGGGTGAGGTTTACTTAATCCTATTGCACCTGGATTAGTATTGTTGCTGTTTCAGAAAATCAAGGCACAAAGAGGTTGCGAAAATGTAAAAAAAAGTACAACACCGAGACACTGTTTGCCTTTAACGTACTGGTTTTAATCGATTAACGGGATGGTTTAATCCATTAAAACAGTGTAAAATTTGAATTTTCAAAAAAAATTGCCCAGGTAATCGATTAACGGGCTGTTTAATCGATTAAATTTTTAAAAATTTGAATTTTCCAGAAATGAAGCCCAGGTAATCGATTAACTATTTGCATAATCGATTAAATCAGAGAAAATTTCGTTTTTAGGCAGCAGAGTGGTTTCGACTTTTTAGGACACACGTATGCATTATAACAGATTTATCGAGACATAATATAATCACATTAAGAAGTTAATCAAGAGATATATTTTTGCATTTTTAACATATATCATTCAAACATGAAACACATAGGCATAGAGAAGCAAGACAATTTATGCAAACAGCTAAACATTTTTTTTTTTAAACAAGATATTGTTCATCAAGAATTCCTAGTTCTCTCCTTAGAACATAGAAGGTATCCCTGGGAAGGGGCTTGGTGAAAATATCTGCTAACTGTTTAGATGTTTCCACAAATTCAAGAACACAGTCACCTTTTTGTACATGGTCACGCAAAAAATGATGTCTAATTTCTATATGCTTTGTTCTAGAATGCAAAACGGGATTCTTGGATAGGTTAATGGCACTTGTATTATCGCATTTTATTGGGATCTTTTCAAGTTTAAGACCAAAGTCCTTAAGTTGCTGCTTCATCCAAAGGATTTGAGCGCAACACACACCAGCGGCAATGTATTCCGCTTCAGCGGTGGACAAAGCAACACAGGCTTGCTTCTTGCTGTGCCATGCTACTAATGAACTGCCCAATAGGTGGCAAGTACCACTAGTGCTTTTCCGATCCAACTTACATCCGGCGAAATCGGAATCGGAATAACCCACCAAGGATAGTGAGGCATCCCGAGGATACCATAATCCCATGTTAATAGTTCCTTTTAGATATCTCATGATTCTTTTAACAGTTATATAGTGTGATTCTCTAGGTGATGATTGATATCTCGCACACATGCATACACTGAACATGATATCAGGTCTACTTGCAGTTAAGTAAAGTAAAGACCCAATCATACCACGATACTTCGTTACCTCGATTGCTTTTCCTTTCTCATCTTTGTCTAAGTAGCAAGCAGATGCCATAGGTGTGGAAGCTTCCTTACATTTGTCCATTTCAAATTTCTTGAGTAGCTCTTTGCAGTATTTCGCCTGATGGATGAATATCCCACTTTCTAGCTGCTTTATCTGCAATCCTAGAAAGAATGTGAGTTCTCCCATCATAGACATTTCGAACTCCCCCTGCATCATCTCAGAAAATTCTCTACACAAGATATCATTAGTAGATCCAAATATTATGTCATCTACATAGATTTGTACAAGCAGAACATGATTTTCTGATTTTCTAATAAAAAGCGTTGTGTCAACCAAGCCTCTCTCGAACCCTTTTTCTAAAAGAAAGGTACTAAGTCTGTCATACCAAGCTCTAGGAGCTTGTTTGAGACCATATAGTGCCTTTTTAAGTTTGTAAACATGGTTCGGATATTTAAAATTTTCAAAACCAGGCGGTTGGTCAACATAAACTTCTTCTTGAATGTATCCATTCAGGAAGGCGCTTTTTACATCCATTTGAAAAAGTTTGAAATTCATTAAAGATGCAAAGGAAAGAAGCATCCTGATGGCCTCTAATCTGGCTACAGGAGCGTAGGTTTCGTCATAATCGATACCCTCCTCCTGGTTGTAGCCTTTGGCCACCAAACGTGCTTTATTTCGAATTATTAAGCCAGATTCATCAAGTTTATTTCTGAAGACCCATCGAGTACCAATTACGGGATGATCATTAGGTTTGGGGACCAAGTCCCACACATTATTACGCTCAAACTGGTTTAGCTCTTCTTGCATAGCTATACCCCAGTGTACATCCTCAATGGCCTCATCAACGGTCTTAGGCTCAATTTGCGATACAAAAGCTACAAAATTACAGAAATTTCGTAAGGAACTACGGGTTACCACTCCCGTAGATATGTCACCTATAACTTTATCAATTGGGTGAGCTTTCTTTGTTTTCCACACGGTAGGCATGTCTGAGTGCTCTTGAGGTTCGATTTGACCTTCATCATTGGCTCCTTTTTCATTATCCATGTCCTTGGAGTATGCTTCTTCCAAAGCACCTGCAACATCATCAGAAACGACCTTTCTCTTCTCTTTTGGAGAAGATTCGTCAAACTGTACATGGATAGACTCTTCAACTTGCATTAAATATTTGTTAAAGACTCTGAAAGCTTTGCTATGAATCGAGTATCCCAAAAATATTCCCTCATCGGCTTTAGAGTCGAATTTCCCTAAGGCCCGCTTTCCATTATTTAATATAAAACATTTGCAACCGAAAGCGTGAAGATGGGATATATTTGGTTTGCGGCCTTTTAAAAGTTCATAAGGAGTTTTGTTCAAGTTTGGCCTTAAGAGTACTCGATTTATAACATAGCATGCAGTATGAACTGCATCAGCCCAGAAGTACTTGGGGGTATTACTTTCGTTAAGCATGGTTCTCGCTAATTCTTCTAAAACACGATTTTTCCTCTCTACAACTCCATTTTGTTGTGGAGTGCGAGGAGCAGAGAACTGATGCAAAATGCCATGCTTATCACAGAATTTGTCGAACTGAAAGTTCTCAAATTCTCCCCCGTGATCACTTCGTATATATATTATTTTTAGGTTAAGTTGGTTTTGGATTTGCTTGGCAAGATTTTTAAAATTTTTGAACGCGTCGCTTTTTGATGATAAAAACAATGTCCATGTAAATCTAGAGAAATCATCAACAATAACTAGAGCGTAGTAACTACCACCAAAACTCATGATTTGTGATGGTCCAAACAAGTCCATATGGAGTAGCTCCAAAGGTCTTGAAGTGGATATCACATTTTTATTTTTAAAAGAGTTTTTGGTTTGTTTACACTTTTGACAAGTGTCACAAATTTCTTTAGTTTTAAAATTCAATTTTGGTAGCCCCTCAACTAGTTCGTTTGATGATAATTTATCTAGATGCTTTATATGGATATGTGCAACACGTCTATGCCATAGCCAGATGTCATCTTCTTTAGAAATAAAGCATTTTGAAAATAATGTAGTGACATCGTCCAAATTAACCATGTAAATATTATTTATACGGTGACCAACAAATTTAACGTTATTAGATAAAATATCACGAATGACACAACAATCAGAATCGAAGGATACACGATTACCTTTATCGCAGAGTTGGCTTATACTCAACAAGTTATGTTCTAGTCCTTCAACATAAAGGACATTATCAATCAGAGTTTGGGATGAGTTACCAACTGTTCCTGTGCCGAGTATCTTTCCCTTGTTGTTGTCTCCATAAGTGACGTATCCTTTTCCTTTAAGTGAGAGATCCAGGAAATTTGATCTATCACCTGTCATATGCCTCGAACACCCACTATCTAAGTACCATTTTTGTCCATGTGTTCGGAGACATACCTGCAAAATAGATTACTTACTTTTCTCAGGTACCCAATTTATGTTGGGTCCTTTTCTGTTAGTGATTAGGGAATCATCTCCCTTCTTTTTCCATACATAAACTCCGCTAGGTATACCATACTTTTTGATATAGCATGAATGATAAGTATGACCATATGTGTTACAATAAAAACAAGTAGGAGAATGCTTATGATATTTGTTTTTAGCTTGAGCTACCGGTTTTCTATATGGTCGCTTCTTTTTAGCAGTGCGAGTATAACCTAGACCAGTTCGATCACCAACATTTCTAGTTTGATTAAGCAGGTTATCTAATTGCAGTTTACTGTTTGTGAGACGTGTGAGTTTTTCATTTAGTTTAAAATTGTCCTCTTGCAAAGTCTCGCAAGTCTCACAGACAGGTTTTTGACATAAGTTACTAGCAGAGCAGTTACATGAACTACAAGAATAGATGAGATCTAAAGTTTCATTTTCCAGTTTTAATTCATCTAATTCTTTTTGTAATTGGCTTATTTTTTGTTCGTTTATCAGGATTATCCTTTTCCTATCAATGTTAATTCTAGCCAATTTCTTTAATTCATCATGCAACTCGACATAAGCATCATACAATACATCATAAGGAGGTGAATCATCCGAAGTGGATGAGGTGTCAGAATATACCTCATCATTGCCCTTGCATGAGTCTGAATTTGTATCGATGTCAGATCTGGCCATCAGACACAGCTTTGCTGACTCCTCCTCACTTGAGGTGCTTGATGTCGACTCCTCCTCAGGTACATCCCAAACGATGTAAGCTTTCTTGGATTTGAAGTCCCTGGGAGTGCTCTTTTCTGAATCAACCTTCTTTAGGTAGGTTGGACACTGAAACCTCATGTGCCCTACTTTTCCACACTCATGGCAAGTGAAGCGATCCTTGTTATTCTTGCCTTTACTGGTTGACTCTTTCGCTTCCTTCTTTTGAAACTTTTTGAGTCCTCCTTTTCTTTTAATGAATTTGCTAAATTTTCGGACTAGGAGACCCATAGTTTCATCATCTAGATCGGAATCAGATTCATCATCAATTTTCTCTTCTTTGTCTTTGGAGGTCGTGGCCTTCAATGTGATGCTCTTCTTCTTCCGGTCTGATTCTTCATTCATGGTCAAGCGACCCAACTCCATTTCATGCTCTTGAAGTTTTCCAAATAAAGTAGCTAAAGGCATAGAATCTAAATCTTTAGACTCAACAATTGCAGTCACCTTTGGTTGCCATCTCCTGTCAAGACAACGCAAAACTTTATTAGTTAGTTCACCTCTAGCAAATGATTTATCGAGAGCAACTAAATGGTTGACAATATGAGTGAATCGCTTTTGCATATCACATATTGATTCGCTTGGTAACATGCGAAACAACTCATATTCGTGGGTCAGCGCGTTCAGTCTTGCGCGCTTGACTTCGCTAGTGCCTTCGTGAGTCACTTGTAAAGTGTCCCACATTTCTTTCGCATTATGGCACTGCGAGACCCTAAAGAATTCATCATATGATAGGGCCGATGTGATGATGTTTTTGGCGCGCAGGTTATGCTGGACCTTTTTGCGCTCATCATCGGTCCATAAACTTTTCGGTTTATCTTTAGGTTGATCGTCCACAAGATGTTGTGGAACGTAAGGGCCGTTGACTACGGATTCCCAAATATCCGAGTCTATGGCCTCAATAAAAATTTGCATGCGCACTTTCCAGTAGGCATACCCTTCACCACTGAATATTGGTGGTCGATTAATGGATGACCCATCACCACCAAATGGATTTGAAGAACCCATTCCTTTTCCCTTTAGGATCACGAATACGCGGTTGAGCTAGCACTTCGTACTAGCTCTGATACCACTTGTTAGGTATCAGTGGTTACAATACACCTAGAAGGGGGGGGGGGTTGAATAGGTGTCGCGGTTAGAATTACCGCTTTTCGCAAATCAACACTTAATGCTGAATCAACCCTATTTAATCGATTAAGGAGAAAAGGATAATCGATTATAAGCACAGTCTTAATCGATTAACACAAAAAACAGTTTTAAACAGAAACTATTTTAATCGATTAATAGAAACAGTATAATCGATTAACACAGGAATATTAATCGATTAAACAGAACCAGTAAGCAATTACAGAAACGATTAAATGCGAAACAAATAACCGATAACAGAACGAATACAGAGCTTACAAATTTGTATATCAGAATAGCTTGCAATACAACAAAAGAACAGAATGTATTAGTTGAATCAAATATACAAATTAAATCGATTGAAAAACAGTAAAGAGAGAGAGAGAAACAAATCCTGCAAATCGAATTTTTATCCTGGTTCGTTTGCTGTCCACTGCAAACTACATCCAGGCCTCCCGGCTGACTTGGGAGATTTCCTTCACTATAATCGAATCAATGTAATTTACAAACACATTATCCAATTACAACACTTAGCAAATGACAAGAAATCAAAGAAACTATCCAATGGTTTGACTCCCTTCCTACCGATAAAGAAAACGTTTCTTTCGGCGTAGCCCCAGCCAAAGAATCTCTCGTTCTTTCCTTTTCTTACACTCTAAGCTATGAAGAAACACACAATCTCTACTGGTGATACGACACCAAGAGATTCCCTTTCACAACAATTACACAAGAATTACAAGAGTAATATTAAGCTATACCTAAGCTCAAATACAACATGAAGGCTTTACTCTAATGCACATTTAACACAAACACATGTGAAATGACAAGTATTAGTTATGAAAACAGAAGTTACAGAATTATAAAATTCATGAAAAACGCATCAAAAATATGCATGAACATGTGAGGGAAAACATGAGAGATTATAACATGAAATGCACTCAATCCTAAAGCAAGGAATCTCTCATTTCTAAACTCACTAATGCAATTAACAAATAGATGCAGCAATTAACACGTAGAATGCTCTAACTCTCTAATAAATGCAACATGCAACTTATGAGATTAATTCTGAAAACGCAGTTTATAAAGAATCAGTCCAGAACCCCAGATAATCGATTAAATACCTTCTTAATCGATTAACGGGACTAAAAATCATAACTGATTCTGTTTTTCAGTTTTTCAGTTTTAACAACTTAAAAATCAGTTAGGTTAATCGATTAACGTAAACCTTTAATCGATTAACTGCATTACAAAAACGTGTTCCAGTGGCAACCACTTTACACAGCAGTTGGGTTAATCGATTAAAGGTATGGTTAATCGATTAACACTAAATAAAATATGTATTTTCAAATAGAAAACATCAAATATGTTATGCACTTAGATAATACATGTTTGACACTTAGTTTTATGCCTAGAATGCATATATACATGTATTTATGTAATGCATGAACATATTATCAAATGAACATATCTCATGGATGAAATGATTTAAAGATAAATGCATATGAGACATGTTTTAGGTGCCCTAAGCCTTCGACTCAACTTAAACTAGAAACTAGTCTAAGCCTAGTACCAAATAAAAGACTCAAGCACGTTGGATTGTTGGTTATCTTCAAGCACTTTTAGGCACACGTTGTCCTCATCAAAACCATGACGTTCAAGGAGAGCTTTCCAAAGTGTTCCTCTTGACATGCACACTTTCACGAATAGGATCGAACATTGTTGGTGCAAGTCGCTTTCCAACTCGGGTTGATTTTCAACCTTATCCAAGAATGTCTCAATTAACTTAAGTGTTTAACGAAGGATGTTCTAGATGCATAGAGGCCCTCCTTCAGCAATAATTTTTTATATAAGCTCACTGTACACTATCTTGTTCTTTCCAAAAATCAACCACTTGACGTGCCTACCCTGTAATTTCAGTCGTTCCTGACTGGGGAACCCGATCAACCTCTAAAGATATTCCTTCTAGTTGCTGCATTTTTAATTTCATTCTACTGTTCATGTAATACTCTAGAGGGAATGGATTTGTTTGAATTAAAGGCCAAACCAGTGCCCGGTTCATGTAACTTTCGTGTTGTAAGTGAATGGTTTTTATTTTCAAACATTAAAGCTTGGACTTGAGGAGCTTATGATATACCTTTTTCAGATTAGTTTTCTTCTAATGATTACAATTGGTGTTTTTAATGATTATGACAATATTTGTAACAAAAAAATGCGTTCAGGGATAGCTTTGTTTTCACAAATAGTAAGAAATAACCCAAAAGACACCATGATGTCTAGGGTTAAATCTGTTACTTAATAAGTTAATGATGTAGTGGATTTTTTGGTATCACACGCATATGACTCATACCCGACAATATTAATTTGTAACTTCATTAAAAAAATCAAGAAACGATGTTTTATTTTGCACAAGATAGAAGCGAAAGGTAGAACAAAATTGAGTGTTCACAACTGCCCCTCTTTAATTATTGCTTAGTGGATAGCAAGCAAAGCGACGTTTAAGTGTTATCCTTCTAAGTAATTAGTAAAGAAATGAATACCCATTTTTCTAAAAATAAGAGAAAGCAACGATTACCACACCACCTTAAACGAGATAAAGTTTAGACAATAAAGGTTACATAAGAACGCAAGTCGAGTACTGCCAGAACTCGAGATAATAAAAAGGTAAAGCGAGAACGCAAGTCGGATACTGACGAAACTCAAGATAATAAAAAGGTAAACAGAGAACGCAGGTCGGGTACTGTTGGAACTCAAGATCATAAAAAGGTAAAGCGAGAACGCAGGTCGGATAATGCCGAAACTCAAGATAATAAAAAGGTAAAGCGAGAACCCAGGTCGGGTACTGTCGGAACTGAAGATAATAAAAAGGTAAAGCGAGAACGCAGGTCAGGTACTTTCGGAACTCAAGATAATAAAAAGGTAAAGCGAGAACGCAGGTCGGGTACTGCCGTAACTTAAGATAATAAAAAGGTAAAGCGAGAACGCACGTCGGGTACTGACAGAACTCAAGATAATAAAAAGGTAAAGCGAGAACATAGGTTGGGTACTGCTGGAACTCGAGATAATAGAAAGGTAAAGCGAGAACGCAGGTCGGGTACTGCCGGAAATCGATAGGATAAAAAGGTAAAGCGAGAACGCAGGTTAGGTACTGCCGGAACTCGAGATAATAGAAAGGTAAAGCGAGATGCAGGTCGGGTACTGCCGGAACTCGAAAGGATAAAAAGGTAAAGCGAGAACGTAGGTCAGGTACTGCCGGAACTCAAATAATAAAAAGTTAAAACAAGAACGCAGGTCGGGTACTACCAGAACTAGCCTGTTGGTAGGTTGGGAGGGATTGGGTTGGCTTGAGCTAGCCTACTTTCTACCCATTGAGGCCTAAAATAATTATTTTTGCAATGAATGGATGCATGATATGAATGAGATGCTTTTTAGTTTGTGCATATGTAGTACGAAGTAGGTGGTTTTGCTTGCGATGTCTGTATCATTTATTAACAAAATCATGATTGTTTTTATTTTACGAGTCTGTCATCATTGAACTCTCTTTTGAGCATCCTTACAACCTGAAGTTCCAACTTCATTGAGTGTTGGAGCTCTAGTAATAAATCTTTTTTATCGACATGATTTCAGTTCTTCTTTACGGATAGCCAGACTGCTCGATTACTTGTTTTGATTGATTATCGCGAAAGGTCATATTATTATTCATCAGTGTAATTTCACAAAAACAACTCATGCACTACTATATGAAGGATAATGAACGAGGTAGGAATTTGTATTGATACTAACATACAGAAGTACAAATTGAAGGGGTTTTGGGAAGGGGTGTATGACATCTCTTTCAACTTTCTACAAAAATGATAACATTAATTTCCACTTGCCAAAATTCGAACTTCGTCAAATTTTGTCTCTTAAAATTTTTTGCCCCCAGTGTCTTGCCAAAAACACAATTGTTCAACAGATTTGCTCTTGCGTCTTGCTATGATCGTCCAATAAATTGCCCTAGTATCTTGCTCAGGAATCTGAAAGTCGTGAATCACTTAATGACCATGCTTTGAGACCTTTGCTATAAATCTATGGGAGGAGCCAACTCATCTAATAAATTTGCCCCAGTATCTTGCTTTGGTGTCTTCATGAGTGATCAATCTTCTTATTGAGAACGACTTTCTTCGATAACAATCCCTAACTTTTGCTTAGGCTGCCCTTTCAGGTTTTCGACCTAACGGGATGTTCTTTTTCTCATTTTTACTTGTTAGAAATATTGGTGAAATGATCATTTTGTGTGGGTGTTGGTTTAATAATATGAATGCATTTAAAAAATTTCTCTTTGGAGTCAGTTTGCTTTTTCCCCTAGCGTGGTTCCAAACAAATTATTCCTCAACAAGGACTTTTTGGGCTTGAATCGTGGCTTGGCTAAATGGTTTTCAAGAAAATAGATACTAAGGCTGAAACTGTGTTTCCCTTCCCACTACATCTCCTTTTCTCCAATATCCTATTTCCAATTATTCCTCTCGTGATTTTATTGCTTCATCTTTTATTATAGATACGATTGAGGGTCTGATGTGTTTTTGTCCTAGATCTCTTAAATATCTTAGCAGACCTTTTCTAGACTCTCACTAATTGATTCGAGGCACTATTCTTTTGAATTTCAAGGAACATTTGAAAAACTACCCTTCCCCGGTTATTAATGTTTTCTCGGGATTTTTATTTTAGGAATTGATCATCCTTCATAAAGTCCGGACTAAAATAGGTCGACTAGGGATATCTTCCTAAGTGTTTTGGGATTACAAAGAAGCCTTGTGTCATCGGAAACAATTATCTGAGAACTTACACCTTATGGGAATTTGTCTACATCATTCTCCATTTTCACATAAAACACGCATGCAGTTTTATAAATAATTGTGTTCATTACAATAATATTCCTAAGAAATTGAGTTTTTCTTTTCTCTTTTTTTTGTTTCTCTTTTTTTCGTTTCTCTTTTTTCTAGGAAGTCACCTCAAGCATAGTACCTCTTCACTGCATCAGAATTTACAGAGAGACGAAGATCTTCTCCGTCCATGTTGGTAAGAATGGGAGCTCCTCATGAGAAGGCTTTCTTTACCACATATGGGCCTGCATGATTGGGTGTCCACTTTCCCCGGTTATCCTTTTGAATAGGTAAAATCTTCTTGAGTACCAGATCACCTTCCCTGAATGTTCGGGGGCGTACCTTTATAGCATTGGCCTTCATGATCCTTCTCTGGTATATTGACCATGACATAGGGCTACCAACCTTTTTCCTTCCATCAGATTCAATTGATCATGTCGGGCTTGGACCCATTCTGCCTCTTCTAATTCAGTGTCATCAAGCACTCTTAATGATGAGATTTCGACTTCTATCGGCAGCACTACTTCCATCCCATAAACCAGAGAGTAGGGCATTGCCCCAATTGATGTGCGAACAAAAGTCCGAGAACCATGAAATGCAAAGGGTAACATATCATGCCAATCTCTGCAGGTCACCACTATTTTCTGGAGTATCTTCTTTATACTTTTATTTGCTGCCTCCACTGCCCCGTTCATCTTAGGTCTGTAGGGCGAAGAGGTGTGATGTTTGATTTTGAATTCCTCACACATCTCTGTCATCATCTTGTTGTTGAGATTGGTGGCATTATCTGTGATAATTTTCTAAGGTAAACCATAGCGACAAATCAACTCCTTTTTTACAAACTTGGGAACCACCTTATGAGTCACGCTTGCATATGAACTCTCCAGGACCCACTTGGTGAAATAGTCAATTGGAACAAGGATGAAGCAATGACCATTGGAAGCCCTTGGTTCGATTGGGTCGATAACGTCCATACCCCACAAAGAGAACGGCCACGGCGAGGACAAAACATTTAGTTGGTTAGGAGGTGCATTAATATTGTCGGTGTAAATATGGCATTTGTGACATTTCCGCATATGATCACAACAATCACTTTCCACTGTTAACCAGAAATAGCCTTCTCTCAGAAATTTCCGACCCATTGAGTGCCCATTGGTATGAGTCCCAAACATTCCTTCATGTATCTCTTGGGTGATTTTCTCTGCTTATTTGGCTTCTACACATCTCAGTAGCATCATGTCATGGTTTCTTTTGTACAACACATTTTCGTTTAGAAAGAAACCCGGTAGCTAACCTTCATAGAGTCCTTTTATCATTTTCCGTGGTCTCGGGAGGATATTATTTGCTTTTGAGGTATGTCATTATGTCATGATACCAAGGCTTTCCATTAGACTCAGATTCGATTTCACAGCAGTATAATGGTTGATCTTTGCTTGCTATTCTGATAACTGGCATTTCCTTTCCATCTATCTGGAAAATGGATGACAAAGTCGCCAAGGCATTGATAAGTGCCAAACATATCTAAATTTTATATACTTTTATGGCACTTATCTTAAGCATAATTGAGAAAAACCAACTTAAAACAATACTTTTTGTATAAAATATCACAATCTTGTATATTTGTGTTTGTATTTCTTTTTTTATGTGTTTTGAAGGGCTTAGAAAGAAGAAGAAAAGAGAAAAAAGACTCATGGTCAAAAAGAAAAAAGAAGTCAAAATCAACATGCTCAAACAGGCAGTTGAGCGTGGACCAATCCACGCTAAGCTGACCTGTAACCCAGCCTGACTTGGACACCAGCCTAACCTGGACCAAGCAGCTGAGTGGACCTGCTTGGCCGCTCAGCCTAGAACCATACTCTCCTGACACGATCAGAACTCAAGCTTGGCACGGTCAGACACAAGCCTAACACACACCCAAGCTGCTCAACAAGCAGCTCAGCGGTGAACCAGACTCCTGCCTAAGTCAGCAAGTACCAGGCCACATCCCAGTCAGCACGGTCAAAGCTACTAAACAAGCAACTTAGCGGTGCTACAGGTGTGCTAAGCGGTGTGCACCCATACTAGACTTAGCCATCAAGCAAACCATGAAGTCACCAATGACATCACTTCAAGTAGCCCACCATAGGCTTTTCAGAGTAGCTCACCATAGCTGGTCCCATAACTCACAGCTAGCTTTGATGAGTCAAGCTTAAGGAGGTGACAAAGTTGCTTGATCAAGTGACCAAATCTGTGCTGAAGGGTTTGGTCAGCTGCTGAGCGGTGCTAACAAGCAGCTCAGCGGCTCCAGGGAAACTTTTATAAATAGAGGCACATTTCATTCGAATCAAATATCATATATCACACATATCATTCACCATTCTGCCTAGAATTCTTCCCCGAAGTTCTCTCTTCTTGTTCTTAGTTCATTGGAGTTTTATTTAAGTAAGTTTTGTAATTTTAGTTAATATTCAAGAGGAGAAAAGGAGAAGGCAAATGAGATGCAAAAATCAATTTTGTAATCTCATTTGGAACTCAAA
>NC_032019.1:30393822-30394165 GCF_001865875.1 Lupinus angustifolius | reverse complement strand
TAAAAAATGATTTCAAGTCATAAAATTACTTGTCTCAAACACTTAACAAATAAACTAAGAAGTAGTTGTACTACTTAGTTTATTTGCCAAGTTAAGCATGTTTTTCTTAAGATCTTATATTCATTACTACTTCAATATTATAGTAGCCAAGATTAGGGTGTGACAACCTAGTCTCTAGTGGACGTGATATTTTTTAGTAATAAATACAAGTGATTATCATTCTACCATTTTAGGACATACACTAAAAGGAGGATTTTAGAACTTGGTGTTTGGAGTTAATCAAAGTAAAACATAAGAACTTGTCTAAGTAGTTCAAATTCATAAGAAGTTGAGAAATATTTTC
>NC_032019.1:30388843-30393722 GCF_001865875.1 Lupinus angustifolius | reverse complement strand
AATAAAGGTCACTTAAATTTATTATTCTTTTGTTCTTTATTTATTTATTTGTTTCTAACAACTAACTATTCATCACTTTTGTACATTAGAATACCATTAAACCGGTGTTGGAATTTATTCCACAAAACCAAGATGGTATTCAAAAGTGCTTAATAATTATGTAATAGGGGATTGCTTCGATGTCATTGTACCGGTGTGGGAATTTATTATAACAAATCCGAGATGGGGCTAAGAAGGAATAACTTATTCACATGATTATTAAAAGTAAGTTGTAACTGAAATATTATTGAAACCATTATACCGGCATTGGAATTTATTTCAACAAAGCCGAGAAAGAAGAACAGTTCGCAAGATTCATGGAGATATTCAAAACTCTACAAATCAATATCCCATTTGCTGAAGCCTTAGAGCAAATGCCAATTTACTCTAAGTTCATGAAAGAACTGTGGTCCAAACAACGGAGTTATCATGAAAAGGAAGTTGTTTCACTCAACGCCAATTGTAGTGATGTTCTTCAAGCAAACATTCCTCATAAATAAAAAGACCTAGACAGTGCGACCATTCCTGTCACTATAGCCAATGTGTCTGTGGGCAAAGCTCTCGTTGACCTTGGAGCCAACATGAGTTTGATGCCACTGTCAATGATGAAAAGAATTGGAGGAATACAATTAAAGCCTACAAGGATGTCCTTGCAACTAGCAAATAGATCCATTAAATATCCCGAAGGGGTTGCAGAGGATGTTTTGGTCAAAGAGGACAAATTCTTGATCCCGATGGATTTTGCTGTCATTGTAATTACTGAAGATACGGAGATCCCACTCATATTAGGGAGATCCTTTATGAGGACAACAAAAATGGGGATCGACATGGAAAATGGCAAATTACTAGTCCGAGTTGTAAATGACGAAATTGAGTTTCACATTTTCCATGCAATGCATCATCCAAAGGATAAGGGGCAATGTCTGCAATTAGATGTGGTTGAAGAAATTTGCGCAGAACACCCTCAACCTGACAAATCCTTGGAGATGCAAGAAAATAAAGTGGAAGAAGAATTCATCAAACACTTTTCTGATGAATTGTTTCTTAACCAAAATCCAAGTGGACCAGTAGAGAAAGAATCAGAACTGGAGTTGAAAGAATTGCCACCTCATTTAAAGTATGTTTTCTTAAATGGAGAGGCCAACAATCCAGTAATCATCAACATTAAGCTGTCCAAATTGGAAGAAGAAAAACTTATACAAGTCTTAAAAAAGCATCAAGCAACACTTGGATGGACATTGAAAGATCTCATAGGCATCAGTCCATCATATTGCATGCACAAAATAATGATGGAGGATGATTACAAACCTTGTGCTCAACCGCAAAGAAGACTTAATCCGGCAATGAAGGAAGTGGTAAGGAAAGAAATTGTGAAAATGTTAGAAGCTGGTATGATTTACCCCATTTCAGATAGTAAATGGGAAATTCCAGTTCAAGTGGTAACGAAAAGAGGAGGAATGACGGTAATCCGAAATGAGAACAATGAACTCATTCCAACCAGAGCTGACTGGTTGGAGAGTTTGTATTGATTACCGCAAGCTTAATGCCGCCACAAGAAAAGACCATTTTCCCTCGCCCTTCATGGACCAAATGTTGGAAAGATTAGCCGGAAGAGCCTTCTACTGTTTCCTGGATGGGTACTCTGGATACAATCAAGTTGTTGTGGATCCATTGGACCAAGAAAAGACGGCATTTACATTTCCATTTGGTGTTTACGCATACAGAAAAATGCCATTCGGACTATGTAATGCTCATACAACTTTTCAAAGATGCATGCTGGCTATCTTTGCTGATTTGGTGGAGAAATGCATCGCGGTCTTCATGGATAATTTTTCTATGTCCGAAGACTCTTTTGAAACTTGCTTAACAAACTTAGAAACAGTTTTGGAAAGATGCAAACAGACTAATTTGGTTCTAAATTGGGAGAAATGTCATTTCATGGTCACTGAAGGAATTGTACCCGGGCACAAAATTCCAGCCAAAGGATTAGAAGTTGATAAAGCTAAGATAGAAGTGATCGAAAAACTACCTCTTCCAACAAATGTTTAAGGAATCAAAAGCTTTCTCAGACATGCTGGATTCTATCGTAGATTCATCAAAGACTTCTCCAAAACAGCTAAGGCCTTGTGCAATTTACTCTTAAAAGATTCTGTTTTTAACTTTGATGATTCTTGTTTAGAAGCATTCAATCATTTAAAAGTATCCTTGGTAAGTGCTCCTGTCATTACTGCACCAAACTGGAAATCCCCTTTTTAATTAATGTGTGATGCAAGTGATTATACAGTTGGTGCAGTTCTGGGACAGAGAAAGGAACGGGTTTTTCGTGCAATACATTATGCTAGCAAAGTTCTAAATGAAGCACAAATCAATTATGCCCCACCGAAAAATAACTGCTAGCAATAGTGTTTGCATTGGAAAAATTTAGAAGCTATTTGATTGGGGCAAAAACAATTATTTATACTGACCATGCCGCAATCAAATATCTTCTAAAAAAACCCAACTCCAAGCCATGATAGATTAGATGGGGTTTGCTTTTGCAGGAATTTGACTTAGAAATCCGCGACAAAAGTGGCAAAGAAAACCAAGGGGCAGATCATTTGTCAAGATTGGTAAATAAAGAAGTCGCGTTAAGAGAACAAGAAATAGCAAAAACATTTTCTGATGAAAAGCTCTTTCAACTTCAAACAAGACCATGGATTGCTCATATGGCCAATTATAAAGCCTCATGTATAATTCCTGAACATTTTAATTATCAGCAAAAGAAAACTTTTCTCAAAAGAATAAATCAATACGTCTGGGATGAACCATACCTGTCTAAAGAAGGAACCGATAATATTATTAGACGATGTGTTGATGAGAATGAGGCCTAGAAAATATTATGGCACTGCCATATTTCGGCCTACGGGGGACATTACAATGGGAACAGAACTGCGACCAAAGTACTCCAATCTGGATTCTTGTGGCCAACCATTTATAAAGATGCCCAAATTTATGTCCAAAAGTTTGATGCATGCCAAAGGTCTGGGGGACTTGGGAAACAAAGTGAAATGCCTTTACAAAATATCATAGAAATAGAAATTTTTGATTGTTGGGGCATTGACTTTATGGGACCTTTCCCATCATCGTTTTCAAATGAATATATCTTGGTGGTTGTTGACTATGTTTCGATTTGGGTGGAAGCATTGGTAACACCCAAAGCCGATGCGAAAACTATGGTAAAATTTTTGAAAAAGAATATTTTTACTCATTTTGGCACATCAAGAGTATTGATAAATGATGGAGGATCCCATTTCTTAAATTCCCAATTAAAAAGAACTTTAGAATTCTATAATGTTACAGGTAGCATCACCTTATCACCCACAAACCAATGGCCAAGCAGAGGGATCAAACAGAGAGTTAAAAAGAATTTTGGAAAAAACAGTCTCTAGTTCAAGAAAAGACTAGTCACAAAAACTGGATGATACTCTCTAGGCTTATAGAACTGCATTTAAATCAACAATAGGCAAAAGTCCATATTAACTTGTTTATGGCAAAACTTGTCATCTACCAGTTGAATTGGAGCATAAAGCCTATTCGGCTCTCAAATTTCTAAACTTTGATATGAAGGATGCAGATATTAAAATATAGGATCAACTACATCAGTTGGAAGAAATACGGTTCCAAGCATACGAATCCTCAAGACTATATAAGGAAAAGACAAAGAACCATGATTCCAGAATCAGAAAGAATTTTTTTTGTCAAGGACAAAAAGTACTTCTATTCAACTCAAGGATCAAAATACTTCCAGGAAAATTCAGAACCAGATGGACAGGACCATTTGAAGTAAAAGAATATGGAGCAATTGAGTTGAAGGATCCCAAGACAAAAGCAACTTGGGTGGTCAATGGACAGAGATTAAAACCTTATTTGGGTGATGAATCAGGCTCCTTCATCAATGAGCAATCAGAATAATCTCGTCCAAAGTTTGACGTCAAGCTAATGACGTTAAAAAAGCGCTGATTGGGAGGCAACCCAGTATTTGGTAAATATTTACTTCCTTTAAAATTGTCTTTTGTTAGCATTTTTTTTAGAAAATTAAGCAATTTTTAAGGCTTGGGACAAGCCTTCATTTAAAAAGGGGGGACAAGGACTTGATATAATTTAAATTTTTTTTTGTTTAGATTGTGTAAATATGTAAAAAGTAAATTTGTATGTTCAAAAAATCAAATTTTTATCAAAACCCGAAAACAAAATGGCTAAATTTTTTTAGAAACATGATCACATGATTAGAAAATGTAAGCATACTTTAAATTAAGCTTTGATTGAGCAAAATGAGATATATGCTAAACTTTTGTGAAAAAAGTGTAACAAAATCTTTGCAAACATTTTTTAAAGTCAAAAAGTGTGAAACCAAACCAAGTGAGGGAGTGACCAAAACACATGTGATAATCAAAGTGAGAATCAACATTTGATTTGTCTAATTAAACTTGTTTGAGTCTTTAAATCTCTTAATTGCAAAAAAATGATAAGAAATGATCAAGGCATGTTTTTTATTTGTTGAACCATAGGCCAAAAAGTCCAAACCCAATTAAGATCATCCTTTGATAAGTTTCTCTAATGAAATAAGTTTTTCTAACTATCCCATGAAACGAAATTGATTTTTTTTTTCTAAGAGAGCATTAAATTTTAAAGAGTAGTTTGAAAGGATTAAGTTGGGGGGAAAATTGGTGGACTTTGCTTCTTAAATGAAAGAAAAACTCAATCTCTTTAGAAATGAAAAAGAAAACAGAACGAGATTGAGAAAAATAAGCCAAGGTTCAAAAGTTAAAGAGGTTGGGAAAAATAATGGAAAAGAAAAGAA
>NC_032019.1:30387246-30388743 GCF_001865875.1 Lupinus angustifolius | reverse complement strand
AATTTCAAAAATGCTCTCTTTTTAACTTAGCATTGAATATCTAGAAAAACCATTATCTAAATCAAGCCTCATTACAACCAAAATAAAGACCTTAGTGATCTTTGATTATTTATGCAATTTAAGAGAATAGGTGAGACAAGAAAAAAGTTCAAACTACTACAAACAAATGATTGAAAAATTGAGTGAAACACTTACCCTTCATAAAAGTTCCAATTTTGAACTTGTGTGCAAAGAACACTTTTTGGTTAGAAAAATGTTTGCTTATGTGAATTGTTACACATTTTTTATAAACAAAAGCCTTTATTTCTTGTTTGAAGCATTATGTGTCAAAATTCACAAATCACGAAAAATCTCATTGAAATCCATTTTTGACATGCTTATAAACATTTGAAATCATGTTCATCATCTATTAAATTTAGCCAAATTGATTTCGGATAAGTTTCACCTTTTGTTTGAGGACAAACAAAGTTTTAAGTTGGGGGGAGTTTGATAAGTGCCAAACATATCTAAATTTCATACACTTTTATGGCACTTATCTTAAGCATAATTGAGAAAAACCAACTTAAAACAATACTTTTTGTATAAAATATCACAATCTTGTATATTTGTGTTTGTATTTCTTTTTTTATGTGTTTTGTAGGAATTAGAAAGAAGAAGAAAAGAGAAAAAGACTCATGGTAAAAAAGAAAAAGAAGTCAAAATCAAGGTGCTCAAGCAGGCAGCTGAGCGTGGACCAAGCCACGCTAAGCTGACCTGGACACCAGCCTGACCTGGACCAAGCTGCTCAAGCAAGGAGCTGAGCGGACCTGCTTGGCCGCTCAGCCTAGCATCAGACTATCCTGACACGGTCAGAACTCAAGCTTGGCACGGTCAGACCCAAGCCTGGCACACACCCAAGCTGCTCAACAAGTAGATCAGTAGTGCAACCAAGCAGCTCAACGGTGAACCAGACTCCTGCCAGAGTCAACAAGCACCAGGCTACATCTCAGTCAGCACGGTCAAAGCTGCTGAACAAGCAGCTTAGTGGTGCTACAGGTGTGCTAAGCAGTGTGCACCCATACATGACTTAGCCATCAAGCAAACTATGAAGTCACCAATGACAACACTTCAAGTAGCCCACCTTAGGCTTTTCCGAGTAGCTCACCATAGCTGGTCCCATAGCTCACAACTAGCTTTGATCAGTCAAGCTTAAGTAGGTGACAAAGATGCTTGATCAAGTGACCAAACCCATGCTGAAGGGTTTGGTCCGCTGCTGAGCGGTGCTAACAAGTAGCTCAGTGGATCCAGGAAAACTTCTAAAAATAGAGGCACATTTGATTCGAATCAAATATCATATATCACACATATCATTCACCATTATACCTAGAATTCTTCCATGAAGTTCTCTCTTCTTGTTCTTAGTTTATAGGAGTTTTATTTAAGTAAGTTTTGTAATTTTAGTTTATAATTCAAGAGGAGAAAAGGAGAAGGAAAATGAGATGCAAAAATCAATTTTGT
>NC_032019.1:30380446-30387146 GCF_001865875.1 Lupinus angustifolius | reverse complement strand
TGTTTCTAACAACTAACTATTCATCATTATTTTACATTAGAATACCATTAAACCGGTTTTGGAATTTATTCCACAAAACCAAGATGGTATTCAAAGGTGCTTAATAATTATGTAATAGAGGATTGGTTCGATACCATTGTACTGGCGTTGGAATTTATTCTAACAAAGCCGAGATGGGGCAAAGAAGGAATAACTTATTCACATGATTATTTAAATTAAGTTGTAACTGGAATATTCTTGAAACCATTATACCGGCGTTGAAATTTATTTCAATAAAGCCGAGATGGTGAACAAAGAATAATACCGAGTTCACTTACTTAATCAAATAAAAAGAAAACACACCGGATTGAGGGAATTTCCGCTTTCAACAAATTGGCACTACTGCCAGGACGATTTGTTGAGAGGGGAAAGCCAACTCTTCCCCCAAGAAAAACCTTTCAACAAATTGGCGCCGCTGCCTGAGAATTGCTTTAATAATAGAACATTTCATATTTATATGTCATTCATCAAATAATTGTGCATAAATTTAGATATGATCTCTATATGGTACCAACTTAGTGTCTCTAGTTTCCCATTCCCCTTTTACTTGATGAATCACCAGAGCAGAGTCTCCACATACTTATATGGACTTAATTCTTGACTCCGATGCAGCCTCCAAACACAAGGCACATGCTTCATACTCTATGATGTTGTTTGTGCAGTCAAAGCATAACCGAGCAGTAATCAGGATGAATTTATTCTCTGGGAGATCAACACTGCCCCTATCTTGTGTCCAAGGATATTGGGAGCCCCGTCGAACACCATAGTCCATCTATCTCCTTCTACTTTAGTGCTTGGAGATATCGTCATAATTCCTTCATCGGGGAATTCTTCATTCATCAAATCCCCCTTGTCTACCGGTTGGATGGCAAGATAATCGGGAAGGACACTTCATTTTATGGCCTTATGGGTGACATATATGATATCATACTCGGACAATAGCACTTGCCATCTAGAAAATCTCCCCGCCATAATAGGCTTCTCAAATATGTACTTAATCAGATCCATTTTAGATACCAACCAAGTAGTGTGGCTCAACATGTATTGCCTAAGACGACACGCAGCCCAAGCCAAGGCACAATAAGTGTGTTCCAACAGAGAATACCTCTTCTCACAATCAGTGAATTTCTTGCTCAACTAATAAATGATCTTCTCTTTCTTCCCTAATTCATCATGTTGTCCTAGAATACAACCCATGGACTCATCCAGCACTGTTAGATACATGATTAGGGGTCGGCCTGGAAATGGAGGCATTAATATTGGAGGTTCTGCCAAGTATTGTTTGATCTTTTCGAACGCTGTTTGGCAGTCTTCGTTCCATTTCACAGCCTGATTCTTCCTCAATAACTTGAATATGGGTTTACAAGTTGTAGTTAGTTGGGAGATAAATCCAGAGATATAGTTCAGTCGACCCAAGAATCCTCTGACTTCTATCTCTGTTCAAGGAGCTGACATCTCAGCGATGGCTCTGATCTTTTCAGGATCAACCTCTATGCCTTTCTGACTAACAATGAAGCCCAAGACTTTGCCCGATTTCACTCCAAAACTGCATTTAGCTGGGTTCAACTAGAGCTGATACTTTCGTAACCTCTCAAAGAGTTTTAGAAGATTGGTGAAATGCTCCTCTTCTGATTTAGACTTACAAATGATATCGTCGACATAGATCTCTATCTCCTTGTGCATCATATCATGAAAAGGGCGACCATGGCCCTTTGATAGGTGGCTATAACATTCTTTAACCCGAATGGCATCACTAGATAGCAGAAAGTACCCCATGGGGTAATGAAGGTTGTCTTATCTATGTCTTTCGGAGCCCTCTTAATCGGGTGGTACCCGGAGTATTCGTCCATGAATGAGAATAAAGCATGATTGGCTATGCTATCGACTAAAACATCGATGTGTGGCACAGGAAAGTCATCCTTTGGACTGGCCCGATTAAGGTCTCTATAGTCAACGCATATCTGGAGCTTCCCTCCTTTCTTTGGCACCGCAACTATGTTGGCCACCCACTCAGGGTATGTAGAGATTGTCATGAACTTGGCTTCTAACCAGTTTTCCACTTCCTCTTTGACTCTTAAGGAGATGTCTGGTCTCATCCTTCGCAGTTTTTGTTTACATGTTTAGAGTATGCTTTTAGGGGCAGTTTGTGTTCCACTAAGTTCCAATCTAGACCTGGCATCTCTTCATATGACCAAGCGAATACATCCTTCTATTCATGTAGAAGTGCAATGAGTTTTCCTTGCTCAATACTATTCATGATTGTGCCTACCCGAACCTCTTTCTTATCTTCCTCTGAACCCAGATTCACCAATTCGACGGGTTCCCCATGAAGCTGAATTTCTCGGCCTTCTTTTTCGACTAATCTCAACAATTCAGGGGACGCTTCCTAATCTTCGTCACTATCATCTTCCTCTGCTCGATTTATCGGATGATCAAAATTTGGCAAGTGATTATTAACGATGTCATTAGATATAGAATCGATGTTAGATCTACATTATGGTTTAGTAGTTTATATCAGGTTGGTTTATTGATTGGTTTAGGCGGAAAGTGCAATAAAAAATAAAATCGTACAAGAAATGGAATGAAATGCGATGCTTTGTTTTATTAGAAATCACACTGATGAAGATAATAACATGCCCTTATTAACACAAGATCCAAATGCCCAAGGCTTGGAAAATGACGATCAAACAAGTTCAGAAATGCCAAAAACATTTTACAATTACTGTGGAACATAAATACAGCTAGCAACATCCTCTCCTGTCCAATTGTCCAATACCATGCCTGGAGGGTAGTGGTAGACCTGGCTGAAATCACCATTTGGCTGGTCTTTGCTTATCATTGCAATCAATTTCTATTCTATGAAGCCTGCACTCACAAAACTCTGACTGATGTGGGGGATGGGAATCCTTCTGCTCTCATTCCTGTAATGCCTCGGATGAGTCATACCTTTCTTCTTCTCATCTACCAGTCGGGGCTCATCAGCTTTGTTGGGTTTATAGCCCAGCCCATATCGACCATTATTAATAGGGGGATTATGGTATTTTTAATTCCTTGGCCATATCTCCCTAAACCTTTTTCAGGCTGGAATCCTTTCTCAGCATGACCTTGGCCATGTTAATGGAGACATTAGAGGGTGGAGGATTGAGTTTAGGATATCCTCCTCTATTAGAAGAAGCACTTGCAATTTCCAACACCCGGAAAGAAGACTCTAAAGCTTCACTATCAGCTTCTATTTATGGGGTATCACTGAGCTGGGACACCAAAATGTCTTCTTCACCAATGATGGTTATTAATTGGTGTCTATGGGCTTATCAACTTTCTCTTTGACCTTAGAGGCATTGACAACTTTATTGGCTATCTCGACAAGGATATAAACTCTTCCGCTCCTTGTTATGTTTCCTACTCCAGCCAGATTGACAACTTTATTTGTTTGAACTGTCATTCTTCCGACTTCCTCCCGTACTTCTAAAGGACGACTCTATCTGATTGATACGGGAACGGACTTGGTCGCCTTGCTATCTCAGGTTCCATATTTCTCCAATGAGGCGCCCATCGAGGCGGAGCTGCATATGATGGGGTGCCGGCAGGTATGTTGAACACTTGTACAAATTTCCTTATAATGACAGGACTCAAAATTTCATCGTCCTTCTCAATGACACATACGTCAGAACATTCCTTTCTCCTCCCAATAATCTGAACTCAGAACATTCCTCTAGATTATGGTCTGTAGTCCCATGGAGCATACAAACGTCATCTTCATATTGGTCGTCTTGCACACACTTGACCAAACCTCGTTTTCACATCTCCTAAAATATGATTCTCCATGGTTTCTTTATATCTTCCACTTTGTTAACAATAATGCTTGCCTCGTCCCGCTCCAAGACATTTACCCCCTGGTTCCCATGATTGGGCAAAGGGTTGTTCATGATAGTGGGAATATCATCCTTGAAGTTCAGCCATTTGGAATTGATAAGATCTTGCACTCTGTGTTTTAATGCTTTACAAGTTTTGATTGAATGCCTTATTACCCAAGAATGGTAGGCACAACTAGCATTAGGGTTGTACCATATGGTCATAGTGTTTGGGACTCTCCCCGGAATGGGTGCTAGGATGCGTTCTGCTTGTAGGGTGGCGAAATCGTTCGGCATAGGTCATGAGAATAAGGTCAAACATTCTTCTTTCTTGGGTTTGGAATTGTGCATATGGATTATGATTTTGGGTTTGGTTGTTTGGTTGATAGTTGGGTCTAGCGGTCGGGGTTGATATTGGTTTGGTCATGGTTGGTTATATTGAGGTGTTGGATTTTGTTGAGGCGGTGGGCGATTGTCGTTAATGTAGGCTATTGGCTGGTATGGGGTTTGGTATGTGTTTTGTTGGGTCGGCTGGTATGGTGTCTGGTTGTGTTGAGGGTGGTATGTATATGAACGGGAATTGTTGTTTGTCTTATTCGATGCCTTATGGGGTTCTCCGACTACATAGTGGGCTTCGACTTCTTTCTTCTTCATATAGTTGGATAATTTGGACTCTCCAGTTTGTTCGGCAGCAATCTTTCCAGTCTTCATATTCTGCTCAATCCTGTCTCCGACTCTAATCAATGAATTGAAATCACGTGTGTTGTTTCCAATCATCTTGTCGAAGAAAGGGTTGGGGAGAGTATTGATGAAGATAGTGAATTGTTCGTCCTCCTCAAGACGAGGCAAGACTTGTGAGGCAACTCCCCTCCACCTTTGTGCATATTCTCGGAAGGACTTACTTGCCTTTTTCAACATGTTTTGAAGCTTGGTGCGATCAGTGATAAGTGCCAAACATACCTAAAAATCATACACTTTTATGGCACTTATCTTAAGCATAATTGAGAAAAACCAACTTAAAACAATACTTTTTGTAAAAAATATCACAATTTGGTATATTTGTGTTTGTATTGCCTTTTTATGTATTTTGTAGGAAGTAAAATGAAGAAAATAAGAGAAAAGATTCATGGTAAAAAAGCAACAAAAGTCAAGAAAATCAAGGTGCTCAACCAGGCAGCTGAGTGGACCTGCTTAGCCGCTCAGCGTAGCACCATAAGCCCCGTTGCATTGACCTGACCACCTGCCTGACCTGGACCAAACTGCTCAACCAGGCAGCTGAGCGGAATTGCTTAGCCGCTCAGCCTAGCACCAGACTAGGCCTGGCACGGTCAGAAATATGCTTGACACGGTCAGACACGAGCTTGGCACAAGACCAACTCTGTCTCCTAGTAGATGGTCCCGCAGCAATGGGTCCGTGAGGAATCACAGACTGAATGGATGGTGCAATAGGTGCTAATCTTCGGGTAGGTACGGTGAAAGAAGCCTCCAAGTTCGTATGATGTGAAGGGAAGCGCATAGTAAAGCCATCATAAACCATCTTTAGCTCTAAGGCACAAGGGCATGTGTAGGAGTATCGGTGTATGTCACTACTCCATGTCTCCTCTTGGGACATCGAGAATGGTAGCTCTGAATCCTTGCTGTACGGTCCATCTGAACGAGAACGCGAACCGAAGACAAGCAAAAAGAAAAGGGAGTAAGACATCTAATGAATATTATTCATAATATACACAATATATAGCTAATACATAAATGCACAATGATGAATGATGTTATAACGAATATCATGAGGATCAATATCCATGATCTCAATGTATGAATGTTATGCTTATTTCAACCATCCTTACACCAATATCCTCCCAATAAACTATTCGGAAATAACCAAGAGTACAGGTCCCATAACAAGCTGATTTGGACGCACCAAAAAAATTATTCTTCGCAAGGATATATGATCTATTTGTTCTAAAGAACTGTCCGTTTCAGGACAATGTCGTATCAAACACTTTCTAGGCATCCCTCTTGTTGATCCCGTGTAGTTTGTGCTGTGAGAACTGTCCAATCCAACAAAATACCTCATCCAGGAATACAAGGGACTCGCCTCACCTAGACTCGCCCTCAAGACTTTGCTGACGAATCACCACCATCGTCGTCCCTCTCAACATCATGGGGCTCGTTCACCTCACCTAATCTCTTTTATGGTCGTAGTATTGTTTAAGTGATGAATATAAGTGTTTATGATTCTACCATTTTAGGATATACACTAAAAGGAGGATTTCAGACCTTGGTGTTTGGGGTTAACCAAAGTAAAACATAAGAACTTGTCTAAGTAGTTCAAACTCACAAGATGTTGAGAATTTTATTTTCCTTATTCAAAAAGATTTTTTCTCCTCAAGAATTTGTGAATACTTAGTTTATTTTTCTTGTTGATTTATTTATGTCCAAATCAAACCGAAAAATCACTAAAATATGTTTAAACCATTATTTGTGCTTTGACATTTTTATATGATTTATTTTATTAGGCATTTCCTTGTGGTTCGACATAACCCTATACTATACTACAATTGAATCTTGAAAGAGGTGTAAATTGTAAAATAGTAAAGTGTTATCAATAAATTTATTTGTTGAAAACACCTTTTAATATACAAAAGTGATGAAACTAACTTACTAACTTTTATTTATTGTTATTTACTTTCCGCATTTTATTTATTCTTTAGTACCAACCTTCCTTAAGGAAGAAGTTTGGTTTGTTAATAAAATGAACCCGAAAGGGAGTAAATAAATAAAGGTCACTAAATTTATTATTCTTTTGTTCT
>NC_032019.1:30377428-30380346 GCF_001865875.1 Lupinus angustifolius | reverse complement strand
AACTAACTATTCATCACTTTTGTACATTAAAATCCCATTAAACCGGTGTTGGAATTTATTCCACAAAATCGAGATGATATTCAAAGGTACTTAACAATTATGTAATAGGTAATTGCTTCGATACAATTATACCGGCGTCATAATTTATTCTAACAAAGCCGAGATGGGGCAAAGAAGGAATGACTTATTCACATGATTATTAAGAAAGTAAGTTGTAACTGGAATATTCTTGAAACATTATACCGACGTTGGAATTTATTTCAACAAAGCCAAGATGGCTAACAAAGAAGAAAACCGAGTTCTCTTACTTAAAAAAGGAACATAACGAAAATGAGATTATTAATCTTTCGACAAATTGACACTGCTGTCAGGACGATTTGCTGAGTGAAGAAAACAACTAAAATAAAATAAACACCGAATAACGCTTTCAACAAATTGGCGTCGTTGCCAGGGAATTGCTTTAATAATAAAACATTTCATATTTATATGTCATTTATCAAATAATTGTTCATAACAATATCTTTCTCTTCTGTATAAATTTATTTTTCCTTTTTTACATCTTTATTTTGATGTTATGTACATTTGAAAAAAAAATTTAGAAACTAAAAAAGAAAAAAAGTGAATTAGTGGAGTGAAAACCCACTAGTTAAGAAACCTTTTATTGTTGTTATATAACTTTTAGGAGATGTGGAAGTACCCCTCATCAACCTTTTCAAAAGAACAACATAAAACGGATTGAAATAAACAAGGATAAGTGGCTGGACTTTTTCTTCAAGAAGGGAAGCCACTTGAATCCTTAAAGGTTAAGTATTCACCATGTACTTTTTGATGATGATAAAAACCGACTAGTTAAGAAACCTTTTATTGTTGTTATAAATTTTTTAGGAGATGTGGAGGTACCCCTCATCAACCTTTTCAAAAGAACAACATAAAACGGATTGAAATAAACAAGGTTAAGTGGCTGGACTTTTTCTTCAAGAAGGGAAGCCACTTGAATCCTTAAAGGTTAAGTATTCACCATGTACTTTTTGATGATAATACTCTATCTTGTGATACTTTAACCAAACATCTCCATCAACATGCCTTAGTAAATGATTTTGAAATTGTCAAATTAATTTTTAAAACTTAGAGCATGATTGTTACATTTGTGCCAAAAATGAATTTTTTCAAACTCGAGAACTCCTAAAAAGTGTGTTATTTGGTTCACCGTTTAACAAAATAAATTCATGAAATTCTGAATGGATTTATTTATGAATGTTTGGTGTGATAAAATGTGTTTTGAAGTTCCATAAATTCTGCTTAGACTTCCATTTTATCACTTGGATTTGAAATACGATTGAAATTTTTTCTAAACATAAATTTTCATGAAAAAGCATGCTGTTTGGTTGGAATTCTCTCAATCAAAAATTTAATTCATGAACTTAGTGTCTTAGGAAATTATAAATTCATGTGAATTGTTACACTAACCTCAAAGCAAAAGAAAATTGCAAGTTCGAAATGATTTATAGGAAAACCAGTCCAAACAAACAGACAAAAATGAGGAGTTGATGGCACCACTATCTAGGAGTGATAGTGAAAAACAAGGAGAATGAATATATGTGTTCTCCTAAAAATGGACAGAGATTAGATGATGAGTCAAGCTCCATCATCGATGATCAAACAGAATAATCTCGTCCAAAATCTGTCGTCAAGCTAATGACGTTAAAAGAACGCTAACTGGAAGGCAATCTAGTATGTGGTAAAAAAAACCAAATTTTAATTTCTTTCAACTTTTATTTTTTACTAGTCATGTTTTACTATCTACCTTGATTTTTTTTAGACTAGTTAAACAAAAATTTTAAATCACATCAGGAAAAGTCCAATTTTTTTTAAGGCTTCAGACAAGCCTTAATTTAAAAAGGGGGGACAAGACTTGATGTAATTTAAAAAATTTCTTTCTTTTCACTATAGTGTGTAAATATGTAAAAAGTAAATTTGTTTGTTCAAAAAAACTCAAAAATTTTCGAAACCAAAAACAAAATGGCTCAAACAAGTTTTTTGAAGCATGATCACATGATTAGAAATGTTAAGCATACTTTAAATTAAGCTTTATTGAGAAAAATGAGATGTATGCTAAACTTTTGTGAAAAAGTCTCATAATGTCATAACTTGCAAAAAGTTTTTGCAAATTGAAAATCAATTTTATGTAACAAGATCTTTGCAAATATTTTTGTATTAAAAAGTGTGAATCCCAACCTTGTGAGGGAGTGTAAGCCAAACACAATAATTATGTGAGCTTAGTGAGAAACTTTTTGTTTTTGCACAATTGATTTTGTTTAAATCTTTCTTTACTTGGTTGCACACAATTCGAATCTAAAATCATATATCACGCATATCATTCACCATTCTGCTTAGAAATTCTTCCCTGAAGTTCTCTCTTCTTGTTCTTAGTTCATAGGAGTTTTGTCAATTCAAAAGAAAATTGCAAGTTCGAAATGAATTACAGGAAAACAAGTCCAAACAAATAGACAAAAATGAGGAGTTAATGGCACCACTATCTGGGAGAGGATAGTGAAAACAAGGAGAATGAAATTTTGTGTTCTCCTTAAAATGGTGGTTAGTTTTAATTTTCTTTTGCATTCTTTGAAAATATTATACAAACTTCCTAAATTTTTTTTTACTGGAGGACAAGTCAAGTACTTAAGTTGGGGGGAGTGTGTATAACATTTTGAAAGAATGAAATTTTGCTGTATTTTAAAACTTTCTGCTGTTTCTGCTGTATTTTAATTCCTTAGTGTTGTTATTTTAATTTTTAGTGTGCTTACTTGTTAAAATTATTTTTTTAGTGTTTTTATTTTTTCTTTTTGAAGATTTATTTAAAAAGTGAATTTTTTGAAACTAAACAAAGTAAATAAACACAAACTTGGCTTAAACATTTT
>NC_032019.1:30375694-30377328 GCF_001865875.1 Lupinus angustifolius | reverse complement strand
TGATTAAGGCAAGTTCTTTCAATTAGAATGAGCCACTTGACCAAAAATGACCAACCAAAAATAGGAATATCCTTTGTTAACCCCTTTGAGCCTTAAAATAAAAATTTATTTTCAAAATCAACCCTTGAGCCTAAAATGGAAAAAAAAAATAATCTCCTATACTTTTCTAAGTAAAAAGAGAGCATTTTTCAAAAGGAAGGTTGATGGAAGAAATGAAGTATGGGGGAACGGTTGGCCAAGTAAAGTGTTCAAGGAAAAAATTCTCAATCTCTTTACAAGTCAAAAAGTAAAGAAAAAGATCCAAAGTAAAAAAGGAGTGAAAAGAGATTGAGAAAATTAAAGAAAGTACACAAAAAAGGTAAAGAAAAAGAATTAGGGAAGGAAAAATGGAAAAACGTTGAAAGGAGTATATGTTTTTAATGAAAAATTAATTTTTGCTCTCTTTTAAATCACTAAGAAAGGTTCAAAATTTTCATTGAGAGACAGAAAACCAAGATTCTCAGTACAGAAACTTGATAGCATCTTGCGTATTCTTTGAGCAAAGGAAAGTGAAATCTTGCATCAATTTCTTGAGAGAAAAGGAGAGAAAAACTTTTCTAGAGTGCTTCAGTTTTCATTGTTTGAAGAATCACTGCATTACGTCACATTTAGTTTTAGGCTTCTTGTGAGAGTTTTGTAGAGGTATTTAGAGCTGAGTTCAAAGTTTATATCTGCACATTAAGTATGTATCGATAACTCGGCAAACATTATGAAAAACAAGGATTGATTCCCTTGATGTGCTAGTATCATCGTGGAAAGAAAATTTGTGTCTTTGATAAGTGCCAAACATACCTAAAAATAATACACTTTTATGGCACTTATCTTAAGCATAATTGAGAAAAACCAACTTAAAACAATACTTTTTGTATAAAATGTCACAATTTAGTATATTTGTGTTTGTATTGCCTTTTTATGTATTTTGTAGGAAATAAAATGAAGAAAAGAAGAGAAAAGATTCATGGTATAAAAGCAACAAAAGTCAAGAAAATCAAGGTGCTCAACTAGGCAGCGGAGCATGGAACAAGCCCCGCTGAGCTGACCTGGCCACCTGCCTGACCTGGACCAAACTGCTCAACCAGGCAGTTGAGCGGACCTGCTTAGCCGCTCAGCCTAGCGCCAGACTAGGCCTGCCACGGTCAGAAATATGCTTGACACGGTCAGACACGAGCTTATCACAAGACCAAGCTGTTGAAAATGCTGCTCAGCGGTCCAACCAAGCTGCTCAGCGGAGAACCAGACTCTTGGCCAGATCAGCAAGCAACAAGCCACGTTCCTGTCAACACGGTCAGAAGCTGCTGAACAAGCAGCTCAGCGGTGAAGCAGGTACGCTGGCGTTGCTTACCTTAACCATCAAGCAAACCATGAAGTCATCATGACCTCACCTCAAGTATCCCACCGTAGGCTTTTCAGAAGTAGCTAACAATAGCTGGTCTCATAGCCCACCACTAGCTTTGATGAGTCATGCACAAAGAGGTGACTAAGCTACTTGGTCAAGGGACCAAACCCATGCTGAAGGGTTTGGTCAGCTACTGAGCGGTCCAGCTCAGCAGCTCAGCGGTCTGGAATGGAGCCTATAAATAGAGGCCATTTCCTTC
>NC_032019.1:30375265-30375594 GCF_001865875.1 Lupinus angustifolius | reverse complement strand
CTCATTTAGGAATTCTTTCTTAGCTTATAGTTTTCATTTTCAAGTAAGATTTGTAATTTGTAGTTTAGAATTCAAGAGGAGAAAACGAGAAGGCAAATGAGATGCAAATATCAATTTTTTATTCTCATTTGGAATTGAAAAGCATCCAATCCTTGGATGGATAGCTCATGCTCCTAAACATTTTCTTTTGAACAAGGTTATGTATTTTCTACTTCTTCTTAATTTACAAAAGTTTGAATTTTAATCATTCAAGTTGGTGCTTTGGTTAATATTATTTGTTTGAGAAGAACTTAATGCTCTTTTTAGATTGATCACCTAAAAAATGATTT
>NC_032019.1:30374879-30375165 GCF_001865875.1 Lupinus angustifolius | reverse complement strand
ATGTATGTCCAAATCAAACCGAAAAATCACCAAAATATGTTTAAACCATTATTTGTGCTTTGACATGTTTATATGATTTATTTTATTAGGCATTTCCTTATGGTTCGACATAACCCTATACTATCCTACAATTGAATCTTGAAAGAGGTGTAAATTGTAAAATAGTAAAGTGTTATCAATAAATTTATTTGTTGAAAACACCTTTTAATATACAAAAGTGATGAAACTAACTTACTAACTTTTATTTATTGTTATTTACTTTCCGCATTTTATTCTTTAATACCAA
>NC_032019.1:30359060-30374779 GCF_001865875.1 Lupinus angustifolius | reverse complement strand
TAAAGTTATTATTCTTTTGTTCGTTATTGATTTATTTGTATCTAACAACTAACTATTCATCACTTTTATATATTAGAATACCATTAAACTGGTGTTGTAATTTATTCCATAAAACTGAGATGGTATTCAAAGGTACTTAACAATTTTGTAATAGGTAATTGCTTCGATACCATTATACTAGTGTTAGAATTTATTCTAACAAAGCCGAGATGGGGCAAAGAAAGAATGACTTATTTACATGATTATTAAAGAAGTAAGTTGTAACTGGAATATTCTTGAAACCATTATACCGGCGTTAGAATTTATTTTTCAACAAAGCTGTCCCTTGTTGATTCATATATCCCCTTTATGATGATTCGTAACTGAAAGTGGATATTTGTTGGTTTGCTTAATTGCTTCATTAGAAATGTGTAACTGAATATGCCATTCCTATATATTCATGCTGTTGATTAGCATATGTTTTATATTGTCTCTCTGCTACCATTTATCAGCCTAATGACATCTGTTTAGTGCCTCCCTTGATGCTTTAATTTGTAACCACTTGAAATTCCTGATTGATTTATTTTGTACTCATGGCTGATGACTTTCTCTCATTAACTAATTCTTTAAGAGCTTCTTGTAAGAGGAGCATTGCATTGAGGATTCCGGCTGGTTCCTTGTGTTGTGAAACTTATGCATCTCTGTTTCCACATAAATTAGTCAGGTGGACTGTTCATAAGGGAGGGTATCCATGTCACTTTTTGTTCTTTAGCCATACCTACTTTGATACAATCTCTTTTGTTCTCTGAATTCAGTTTATTGTTTGCATTCATAGAGATTGGTCTTATTACTGTAGTAACAATATCATTTGAGAAGATACTAATACAAGCAATAAATCCTAGGTAGGGGGTCCATGAACAAAAGCTTTATGTGATGTTACTCAATACCCAATGGCTATAAGCACTCCAAGCATCATAGTGATTCACATAAGCTCTAGCTCACTCTGCTTTGTAAATGCTAAGTTGGAGAGAGAAGGAATTTTCAAGTGGGCCATTGAAGACGATGATCTTAAAACAACTATCTTGGATTAGTATCCACATGACTGTAGGTCTCCAATGTTATGTGTTCATCGAAGTATTGAGGCATAGAGAAGCCAATGAAGACAAACAATCCCCTTCTCCTTGACGGGTCTTTTTGCTATTATACCAAGGCACGTGAAATAATGTAAGTATCCTATGTGTCTATTTCCTGTCCACTTGTGATAAGTTTTACTTTAGCCTTTGCATTGGTTTGAGTACACATCATAGTCTCAAATGGCAATTTTCCATCTTGGATTATAAGAAACAAACTCACTTTTTTAACAAAGATATCTCCTTAACTTCATGATTCCCATGTATCAGGTACATTCCTGGCCTGATCTCCCCGAACAGGATTGAACATTGGTGGTGCAAGTCGCTTTCCAACTCGGGTTGATTTTCAACCTTATCCAAGAATGTCTCAATTAACTTAAGTGTTTAACGAAGGGTGTTCCAGATGCAAAGAGGCCCTCCTTCAGCCATACTTTTTGATATAAGCTCACTGTACACTATCTTGTTTGTTCCAAAAATCAACCACTTGACGTGCCTGCCCTATAATTTTAGTCGTTCCTGACTGGGGAGCCCCATCAACCTCTAAAGATATTCCTTCTTGTTCCTTAATTTTTAATTTCATTCTACTGTTCATGTAATAATCTAGAGGGAATGTATATGTTTGTATTAAAGCCCAACCCAGTGCCCGATTCATGTAACTTTCGTGTTGTAAGTGAATGGTATGTATTTTCCGACATTAAAGCTTGGACTTGAGGAGCTTATGCTATACCTTTTTCAGATTAGTTTTCTTCCAATGATTACAATTTGTGTTTGTATTGAATAATGACATTATTTGTAACAAAAAAACGCGTTCAGGGATAGCTTTGTTTTCACAAATAGTAAGAAATAACCCAAAAGACACCATGATGTCTAGAGATAAATCTGTTAAATAATAAGTTAATGATGTAGTGGATTTTTTGGTATCACACGCATATGACTCATATCCGACAATATTAATTTGTAACTTCATTAAAGAAAATCAAGAAACGATGTTTTATTTTACACAAGATAAAAGCAAAAGGTAGGACAAAATTGAGTGTTCATAGCTATACCCCAGTGCACATCCTCAATGGTCTCATCGATGGTTTTAGGCTCGATTTGAGATACAAAAGCAACAAAGTTACAAAAATTACGTAAAGAGCTACGGGTTACCACCCCCGTAGTTATATCACCTATAACTTTTTCGAGTGGATGATCCTTCTTGGGCTATAAGCAACTTGCTGTTTTCTGTAAGTTAATCGATTAAGACAGAGTGTTAATCGATTAACTAGGGATTTTTCCAAAATAGGGCTTCGGTGCAAAAAGCGGTAATTGGTAACTGCAACACCTATTCAACCCCCTTATAGGTGTGTTCTGTCCACTGATATCTAACAAATCATTCAACACTGATTTCGAAAATCAGTCACTTGTTTAACCTCAAAATCATCATTCATGCATTCAACACTGAATTGAAAGTGAGTTTTCCTTATAAATATTTGACTTTTTAATTACATTATATTTAGCTTGTATTGAGTTATAAATATTTTCCTTGTAAAGAAGTGAAAGTGATTTCACTCATTAAGCTTGTATTGAGTTGACGTTTCTAACCTCTTTCACTTTATTACATTATGAGTTAGGATTACCCCATTTTTATTTACATAATAATGTACTTGCTCTGCTTGGTGAGCTTAACTCCAAGCTTTAGGGATTTATGCTCATTATATTTTTTTGTTAAGAGAAAATAGATCAAAAATGGATTAGTTCCAATCGATCAATGAAGGAGTATGAGGAAGGAGTGAAATATTTTGTTAGGTTTGCAATTGACAATGCTGAAAAAACCCTAATAGAATTGTATGTCCTTTCTTAAGATGTTGTTACTCAAACCAAAATACTCCATATGAGTTAAAAGTTCATTTAGTGTATCTCGATATTGATCAAAGTTACACATGTTGGACAAGGCATGGTGAGAAGAGAGACGTTATGGATTGTGATGTTGAGATGCATATGAAAGACAACTACACAAATGCATATGAAGACTATTGTTTCGAGGAAATGACAAACATTATGGAAGAGGATCTTCAGGATTGTCCTGAGATGTTTCTGCGGTTGACAAGTGATGTTGAGAAACCATTATATGATGGTTGTACTAAATTTATAAGATTGGCAGCAGTGTCAAGGTTGTAAAAGTTGAAATTTGTTAATGGATGGACTGATATGAGTTTAACCGACTTGCCTGCACTTCTGAAGGATATGTTGTTGGAAGATAATGTGCTCCCTTCTCGAACCTATGATGTAAAACAAATGTTACGCTCCATCAGCATGGACTACACTGGGATACATGCTTGTGAAAATGATTGCATCATATTTTTTAATGAGTATGTTTCATTAATTTTTTGTCCTAAATGTAATACATCAGGATATAAGAAGGAAGACTCAATTCCAAAAAATGTTGTATGATATTTTCCTATTAAAGCAAGATTCAAGCATATGTTTAGCAATGCCAAAGTTGAAAAAAAGTTGACATGACATGAAGAAGAAAAGATTAAAAATGAGAAGCTTCGGCATCCTGCAGATTCTCCTCAATGGAGAAAAAACAATCATGACTATCATAGTTTTGGTCAAAAATCAAGAAATCTATGCCTTGCATTGTCCATGGATGGAATTAACGCACAATGTTGGTGATATACAACCTACCTCCTTCTCTATGCATGATGCGCAAATATGTGACGTTATCTAAGCTAATTTATGGACCTAAACAACTAGTGAAAGTGCAAAGTGTCAAGGATTGCACTAGCAATGTTTTTCCTATGTTTTGATGAAGACAAATAGTTAGTAAAAGCTTGAAGATGTCTTAACAATCAACATGCCTAGAACTCAATGATCATATCTAGACTAGGTTATATCAATAGAGTTATATTTCTAAGTAGTCTAGGATGTATGCCTTAGTTAGTGAGTCTGGGTTAGGTAAACCTAGATGAAAGTCTCACAAGCCATTAATATTGACATATCATATTCATGAGGCATATCATCTAGTTTATTATATGTTAATGCATTAATCATACATGTTATATGTGTATATTAGGCATAACATAATTGCTAAAACAAGTATAGGAGTCAAGCATAAGATATAAGTAGTTTACCATTTAATCACATATTGTTATATGTTGGTTAATCGATTAACGTGGTGTCTTAATCGATTAACGTGTATGTTTTATGTTTTAACTGTTTTAACTGTTTTCTATTTAAACTGCATAACTGAAAATAACAGTTTGAAGGGTCAAATCTATTTTGTATAAGTTCTGGCAAATTGTAGAAACGTGTAGCATTGCATATTATTGTTTAGGAACTATTAGAGAGCATATTTTCGTGATTTACTGCATTATAGGCAGAAGAGAGATACAAGTGTGACAAAAGAGATTAATATGCTTAGTTCATATTGTTCACGATGTATTGCATGTTTTTTCATGTGCTTAATCTCATTCTTTCTTTCTTGCATGTTTGTGCATTCTGATTAGAGATTTTAGAGAAAGATTTTATGTTATATGTTTTGTATTAACTCGCATACATTCATGATGGCTTGTGTTACTTGAGTGTGGGTTAATCTTTGAGTTTTCATTGTTGTAATTTGAGCATTTTAGAGCTTGGTAAAACACTATTTTTGTATACTGTTTTGTACTTTGGGTTTAGTCTCTTGGTGTCTTACCACCATTGAGATTGAGTGAATCTGCACCAAGGCTTGGATGTCTTGAATTTAGAGCGAGAATCTTGGCTGAGGCTGGATCGTGAGAAATATTTTCTCAGGCGATAGGGATAGTCAAACCAAGGTTAGAGGTTCTTGAAATTCAAGAAAGAAGCATCTAGAGTCTTGTAATCGAATTGGTGCATGTGACAATACAAAGTTTTCAATATAGTAAAGAGAAATCTCCCAAGATCAAAAGGGGAGGCCTGGATGTAGTTTGCAAGTGGACCCGCAAACGAACCAGGATAAAAATCCATTTGTGCAAGCTGTTCTCTCTCAATCTCTTTTATAATTCATTCTCTCTCAATCTCTTTTATAATTCAAACTGTTTTAATTCGTGTTTGAAGCTGATATTTTGCATACTGTTACTTTGCTATATCCTTGTTAATTGTGCATAAAAATATCTGTTGTATCTCTGCTTGTTTGTTGGTAAATAACTGTGCAAGAAGCTAATCTTCTAATTATGTTTTTGTTACATGTTAATTGATTAAGCCCACTGGTTAATTGGTTACCTGAGCTGTTTTCCAGAACCGAGTTTTGGTGCGAGAAGCGATAATTGATAACCGCTACACCTATTCAACCCCCTTCTAGGTGTGTCTAGGCCACTGATACCTAATAACTAGGAAATGACATAAACATATATTTGGCTCCATCAATTGAAGACTTGAAGCAAATGTGGGGGACATGCATAAATGTATATGATGCATATAGGGAAGAAAGATTCAACTTGAGGGCTTTGTTCTTCGGCACAATCAGTGATTTCCCTGCCTATGGTAATATATCTTCATATAGTACAAAAGGACATTTTGCATGTCCTGTATGTGAAGACAATACTCATTCAATGAGGTTGGAAGACTATAATAAAAATCTCTTCCTTGGTCATCGTATTTTTTTGCATCCAGATCATCGCTATCAACAATGGAGAAAAGCATTTGATGAGAACAATGAAGAAGGTCGTGCTCCTTTACCGTTGACGGGTGACCAATTATTTCATAAGCTAAAGGGTTTGAATAATAACTTTGGTAAACCTTTTGAAAAAGAAATTTTCAGAAATGGGTGGAAGAAAAGGGCAACCTTCTTTGAATTTCCATATTGGAGTTCATTATATGTAAGACATTTTCTTGATGTTATGCATATTGAAAAAACTGTGTTTGAAAGTCTCCTTGGTATCTTACTCAATGTCCTTGGTAAGACTAAATATGGCTTAAATTCAAGGTTGAACTTGGTTAGCATGGGAATAAGTAAGGAATTGGGGCCGATAATGAAGGGAAAACTTACATTTCTATCTCCAACAACTTATACTTTGTCGAGGAAGGAGAAAATTGAATTTTTTAAATTTATTCTTGGTGTTAAAGTTCTAGAGGGATACTCTTCCAACATTGGGAGCCTCATATCAATGAAAGACCTCAAATTTAAAGGTCCTAAGTCTCATGATTGTCATGTACTTATGGAGCATTTCTTGTCTATTGGAATACGATCAATGCTACCTACAAAAGTTCGATGAACCATAACCAAGTTATGCTTCTTGTTCAAGGCAATTTTTAGCAAAGTAATTGACCCTGAGAAATTACTTGCATTGCAAACACAAATTATTTTGACTTTGTGTAAGCTTGAAATATATTTTCCACCTTCTATTTTTGACATAATGGTTCATCTAAGCATTCATCTTGTTCGAGAGACACAACTATGTGACCCTTCCTATATGAGTTGGATGTACCCATTTGAGCATTATATGAAGACATTAAAAAGGTATGTGAAGAACCAATCAAGACCAGAGAGTTGTATTGTCGATCGATATGTGGTTGAAGAAGCTCTTAATTTTTGTACCAAACACCTTATCGATGGGATTTCATAGGAATTTCAAAGCCTCGGTATGCGAAAAAAACATTTGGTGAAGGTATTATTGGGATTGAAATATTAACTATAACTAGAACCGAATTGGAGCAAGCGCATTTATATGTTTTACATAATGCCAATGAGGTTGAGCCATATGTTCAGAGAGACAAGGAGATGCTAAGGAAGTCTTACCCAAGCAAGAATGAAAATTGGATGTCCAAAGAGCATAGTCGGTGTTTCATATAGTGGCTAAAAAATCACATTGATGAAGAGTTGATTATAAATGCATATTCGGTTCCTGAAAGATTGAAATGATTAGTCAATGGTCCAAGTATTCATGTCTTATCCTACACTAGTTACTTAATTAATAGATTCAAATTTTATAGAAAAAAACAAGAGGGTCAACGTAAAATGCAAAATAGTGGTGTGACTCTTGTTGCTCGAACTTTACACTTGCCAAGTGCAGAATATTGAAACCCAATATATACGAAATTGGCATAATTTGGGGTGATTGCACAAATATGGGAATTGGATTACACAATATTTTGGATGCTGGTTTTTTATTGTATGTGGGTTGATAACAACAATGGCTTCTGTGTTGATGAGTTAGGGTTCATGCAGGTGGATGTTAATAGGTCGAGATATAAAGATGATCTCAACAAGGACCCAACTAATATGAAATGGTTCATTGTTCTTTTAACTAACAAAATAATTGTCAATAATATTGATGACCAAGAAAAGGAAGATATTGATGAAGAGGATCCTTTTTTGACATGATATTCATTGTTTCTAGTTTGTATTGTATTGATGTTAAGACAAAAAATTTATGACCTATATTAATGTGTCTGTGTTGTTGAGAATGTATAAATGTATGTGTTGTTCTAGGGAAGCCTTGACATGTGTTATTGTAAAGGATTAATACGATATCACTTTTTATAGACTGCGCTGTTGTATATGATTAATACACCAATGCTATGTGTATGTTGCGCTGTTGTATTAAGGTGATGTTTGAGAATATTTATGAATAATATAAGAAAACTTTTATAAGATTCCGCTGTTATATATACGCAATACAACATAGCAAGAATAAGCGGTGTTAATAATGCATATAAAATGCGCTATTTATGTATGAAATATATGACAACGCTTTGTGTATGATGCGCTGTTGTAGTATACAATATATGACGATGCTTTTTGTATGATGCGATGTGATATATATTCAATACAACAACGTATTATAAGCACTGTTAATAATGACAATATACTACTGCGGTTACACAGAAAGTGCAAGAAAGTGATGTTATACATCTAAAATACGCGATGTTAAACTGCAAGTCTAGCACAGTGTAATGATCATATTCATCATGAAAATATTGAGGATTACATGGGTATTTTGGTTCAATAAAGATTTGTATTGATCCCCTATAGAATCAGGATAGTCTTGCATTAACCAAGTGATTTTGACACCCCTTTCATTTCTCATGATCAGTGTAGAGTGTTCTAACATTGTCATTTTTCTGATGTTACACAATTTTTGTGTTGAAAATGATGATCATGTTGATATTTGGACACACCTATGAGAATATTTAAACTCAATAGCTTTTCAGAGGTTGTTGAGTTGAAAAGAAATGGAAGTAGGTCAAAAATGAAAGATTGATTGGGGACTCACATGCATTACATTGCACACATTGTTACCTATGGATATTCCTCCCCATATCCCAAGTTATATGTATCATACGTTATGTATATATTAAAAGTGAAAATAGTCAAGACTTACATATTTGAAGTTGACCTTGGTTTTGATGAAGACAATGGACATACAAAAAAAACTTAAGATCTTGCAACAAACAACAAGTCGAAGACTCAAGGGTGATAACTATAGACTTAGGGCTTTATAACTTTACATTACCAGAAGTATTAAGATGATTGCCTTAGATCGAGTCTAGGTTAGGTAAACCTAGGTGAGAGTCTCACAAGAGCTTTAAAATAAAAAAGAATAAAAATGAGACATAATATCTAGATATCATATGATAAGGAAGATCATGCACCTACATACATGGTTTTGTGCATTAAAGGTAACATATTTGAAAAACTATGTATTGCATGATCGTATGTCATATAGGTACTTTACCATGCATTAAGAAAACATTTTTATACAACATAATCGATTATGTATTGTATATAATCGATTATCGGAATTACAGCAGCCAACCAATCTGAAACCTATGATGCGTTAATCGATTAAGTCATTGATTAATCGATTAAGACATAACAGAAAATCATTTTATAAAACCTGTTAATCGATTAAATAACTGTAGAATCGATTAATAACAGTATCAGTATGTTTGGTATACATGCTGTAATTCTTGTGCCTCATGTACTTGCTCTACTAAGTTAATTGATACTCCTATATGTGACTAATGCGATATTTTGAATGCTGAAATTTCTGACTTGAAAGATAAATGGACAAAGTTCACTTATAGTAGGCAAAATCTAAACAACTTACTTGTTGTATCTCGAAATTTAGGTAATCATGGAGGTCTAGGCTACAAACCTAAAAATATAAGAAAATCATATAGAAAACAAGTAGCACACATGCATACTAGATTTAATCATAACTTGCCTACTTGCTTTTATTGTGGTACACATGGTCATAGATCTATATCTTGCTATACTAGAAAATATGGTGTGCCAAGTGACAAATATGTATGGGTGCAGAAAATTATAGATACTTCAATTACTAAAAAGAAGGGACTCAATATAACTTGGGCACCATAACAAGCCAAGTAAATTATTTTGCAGGTATGCCTTCGAAAGCATGGACAATACTGGTATTTGAATAGCGGTTGTTCGAGGCATATGACCAGTGATAGATCTAAATTCCTCGATCTTTCACTTAAGGACAAAGGGTATATCACCTATGGTGACAACAACCAAGGGAGAATACTTGGCATTGGAAAACTTGGCAATACTTCTCAAGCTGTGATCGAGAACGTGCTCTACATAGAAGACTTGGAGCACAACCTATTGAGTATCAACCAACTATGGGACAAAGGTAACCAAGTAATCTTCGATTTTGATTGTTGCATTATTCGTGATATTATATCTAATAATGTTAAGTTTGTTGGTCAAAATATAAACAATATCTACATGGTCAATTTGGAAGATGACACCTCTCTATTTTCAAAATGATTTATAGCTAAAGAGAGTGACATCTAGCTTTGGCATAGGCGTGTTTCACATATCCATTTTACACACTTAGATAAGTTGTAATCTAAAAATTTAGTTGATGTATTAACAAAACTCAATTTCAAATCTACAGAAAGTCAAGAACTCATTTGCTACGAACAATGTGATATCCACGACAAGGCCCTTGGAGCTTCTCCATGTGGACCTAATTGGACCATCACAAATTATGAGTTCTGGAGCAGTAACTATGCCTTGGTAATCGTAGATGATTTTTCTAGATTTACATTGACCTTGTTCATTTCTGTAAAAAGGAACGCTTTCAAATCTTTCAAAAGCCTTGCCAAACAACTCCAAAACCACCTTGACCTTAAAATAGTCTACATAAGTAGTGACCATGGTGGTGAATTTGAAAACCACTTGTTCGACAAGTTTTGGGATAAGCAAAGTATCTTGCACCGATACTTGGCTCCTCGAACTCCTCAACAAAATGGAGTTGTTAAGAGGAAGAATCGTGTATTAGAAGAGATGGCCAGGACCATGCTTAATGAAAGCAAAATGCTTAAATACTTTTTGGTCGATGTTGTACATATGACCTGCTATGTCATAAATCGAGTAATCCTAAGACCTATACTTTTGAGAAATCCTTATGAGCTATTGAAAGGCCAAAAACCTAATATATCTCATCTTCACGCCTTTGGATGCAAATGTATTATTTTAAACAATGAAAAACGTGCTTTACGAAAATTTGATTAAAAATGGATTAGGGTATATTTCTAGGGTATTCGATGCATAGTAAGGCATTTAGAGTTTTTAATAAATAGACCATGCATGTAGAAGAGTCGACTCATATTCATTTTGACGAATATTCTCCAAAAGAGAAGAAAAAGGTTTTGTCTGATGATGTTTTATGTGCTTTGGAAGAAGCATATACTAAGCACTTGGAAAAAGATAAAGAGGCTCAGGATTATCAAGAAATTAATGAGGATCATCAGGACTTGCCTAGGGTGTGGAAAACCAAGAAAGACTACCCACTTGATAAAGTGATAGGTGATATTTCTATGAGGGTGATAACCCGTAATTCTTTGTGTATCTTTTATAATTTTGTAGCTTTCATATCTCAAATAGAGCCTAAGACCGTTGATGAGGCCATAGAGTATGAGTACTAGGGTATAGCTATAAAGAAGAGCTAAACCAGTTTGAACGTAATAATGTGTGGGACTTGGTCCCCAAACCAAAAGACCATCCGATAATTGGCACCAAATGGGTCTTTAGAAACAAACTTGATGAATATGGCTTAATAATACGAAACAAAGCACACCTACTGGCCAAGGGATACAACCAAGAGGTAGATATCGATTATGATGAGACCTATGTCCCTATTGCGAGGTTAAAGGCCAATAGGATGCTATTGACATTTGCATCAATCATGAATTTTAAATTGTTCCAAGTAGATGTCAAGAGCGCCTTCTTGAATGGATTCATTCAAGAGGAGGTTTATGAAAGTGCAAAGTGTCAAGAATAGCACTAGAATGTCTTTGCCTATGTTGTGATGAAGACAAGGTTTTAACAAAGCTTGAAGATGGCTCAACAATCAATTGGCCTGATGCTCATTTGGTCATGTCTAGACTAGGATATAAATTAAGTCTATAATCTAAGTAGTCGGGGATGTGTGCCGTAGTAAGTGAGTATAGGTTAGATGAACATAGATGTTAGTCTCTTAAGCCATCTTAATTGACATATCATATTCATGAGATACCATCTAGTTAATTGCATGTTCATGCATCTATCATACATGTTATATGTGCATATTAGGCATAATATAATTGGTAAAGCATGTATATATATTGTGCATAACAAATGAGAAGTTTACCATTGAAACATATACATAAATATTCCAGTTAATCGATTAACTTGGTAACTTAATCGATTAACTCAACTACTTTTCTTTTAAATATGTGTTTTCTGTTGTAACCGAATTTTGTGTCATTCTGTTGCCCCCGTTAATCGATTAAATGGAATCCTTAATTGATTAACTAGTATGTTATGTGTTATAACTGAAATCTGTTTTAGTTGTTTTAACTGTTTAACTATTTTTGCAACGAATGTAACCACATATTCTCCATGCTAAAAGTACAAGGCATCACTCAAAAACCCATAGCCTTACATTATATTGTATAGGGTTGTTTAGAGTGCATTTTGCATTCATATTTTACTGTATTTTTGCAAGAGAGTTGCATGTGTGAGAAGAGAGATTAAGCTGTTTTAATTGCTGCCATATGCTTACTGTTTTTGCATAATTTCGTATCCATTCTTATCTTGCTCACATGATCATGCATTAGATTTTTTAGAGAGAAATCATTTCTATACTGATATTGATTAACTCATTTGAATATTGATGGCTTAAGTGGTTAGTAAAAGGGTTAATCTTTGAGTCTTTATCTTGTAATATTTTAAGCATTATTGTGCTTAGTATACCTTGTTGTTTAACGTGTTTTTTGTGTAGTCTGGATTTGTCTCTTGGTGTGAGAGTCTTAGTGTGAGATCACCACAGAGATTGAATTTCTTCACCAAAGCTAGGAGGTCTTGATTTGATGATAAGAATCTTGGCAGGGGCTAGTTCGCGAGAAAGGTTTTCTAAAGAGGCGAAGGGTAGAGTCAAACCAAGGATTTAGAGATCCTAGATTTCAAGAAGGGAGCGTCCTATGTGCTTGTACTTGAATTGGTATTTGTATCCATTTTTCAATATTGTGAAGAAAGAAAATCTCCCTGATCCAGAAGGGGAGGCCTGGATGTAGTTTGCAGTGGACCACAAACGAACCAAGATAAAAATCCTTTTTGCACTGTTCTTTCTCTCTTTATCTTCTTTATGTTTCTTACCACTATAAATTGAATCCGTAATTGAAAAATTGGATATTTGCTTACTGCCATATACTTAATAATTGTGCGTAAAAATATCTGAATTATATCTGTTCAATTTTGTTTTAATTACTATGCAATTTTCCTGTCTGAATATTCTATTCTATGCAATAGTTAATCAATTAAACCCTGCTGTTAATCGATTAACTGGAATGTTTTCCAGCAATTGGGTTTTGGTTCAGGAAGCGGTGATTGTTAACCGCTACACCTATTCAACCCCCCCTCTAGGTGTTCCTAGACCACTGATACCTAACAAGTGGTATCAGAGCTAGTACGACGTGCTAGCTCAACCGCATCCGCGTGATCCGAATGGAATTAAAATGGGTTCCACCAACCCCTTTGGCGGTGATGGTGCATCCATTAACCTCGTATTCAGTGGCGAGGGTTACGCCTACTGGAAAGTCCGAATGAAAATATTCATTGAGGCTATTGATTCGGATATTTGGAATCCGTAATCAGTGGCCCCTTCGCCCCACTTCACTTAGTGGATGGTGAACCGAAAGAAAAGCCAAAATGCTTATGGACCAATGAGGAGCGCAAGAAGGTCCAGTTAAACCTTCGCGCCAAGAACATCATTACATCGGCTCTATCCTATGATGAATTCTTTCGGGTATCCCAATGTCAAAGTGCCAAGGAAATTTGGGACACTTTACAAGTGACTCACGAATGCACGAGCAAAATCAAGCGCGCCCGGTTAAATGCGCTAAATCACGAATACGAATTGTTTCGTATGCTACCGAGTGAATCAATCGGCGATATGCAAAAACGATTCACTCACATCATTAACTGTCTTATCGCTTTAGATAAGGTGTTCACCAAAGGAGAGCTCACTAATAAAGTCTTATTTTGTCTTGAGAGAAGATGACAACCTAAAGAAACAGCAATCATGGAGAGAAAATGACGACTCTGATTCAGACATTGACGAGGAAACGCTAAACGTCCTAGTACAAAAAATTGGAAATTTCTTGAAGAAGAAAGGAGGACTTAAACGATTCCAAAAGAAAGAAGCTCGATAATCAACAAAGAAAGGCAAGACAAAAGAGCGCTTCACTTGCTATGAATGTGGTAAGCCAGGACACATGAAGCATCAGTGCCCTACTTACCTAAAAAGAGTTGATTCAGAGAAGAGCAATCCTCGGGACTTCAAATCAAAGAAAGCATACATCGTTTGGGATGTACCGGAGGAAGAAACAACATCAAGTACCTCGGATGAAGAGGAGACCGCGAAGCTGCTTAATGACTATTACAGATGAGGCTTGCGGATCAGGTAGCAAGGATACTTCAGAGGAGGTATACTCTGACACATCCTCTTCTTTTTCTGACTCTCCCTTATATGAAATATTATATAGTGCTTGTGCTGAGATGCATGAAGAACTTAAAAAATTAGCAAAGTTAAGTAACTAGAGAAAAATAATAATTTTTCTAAACCAACAAAAAATAATTCAACTACAGAAAGAATTAGATGAATTAAAATTGGAAAGAGAAACATTAGATCTAATTTTTTCTTCCGCTTCATGTGAGTTCTCAAATAATAACTAATGTCAAAATGCTACTTGTGACTCTTGTGAGGGCCTAAAAAATGAAAATTTTAAACCGAATGAAAAACTCGCAAAACTCACAAATAGTAAAAACCAATTAGACACCTTGCTTAGCAAAACAAGAACTATAGGTGACCATACTGGATTAGGATATGTTCCCCATCACATAAAAATAGACCATATATGAGACCTCTAACACGTCAATATAGCAATTCAAATAAGCAAAATAGAGTTCCTACATGCCATTACTGTGGCACTTACGGTAATACATCTCATTCTTGTTATATGAGGAGATATGGGATACCTAGTGGTGTTTACGCTTGGGTAAGAAAAGGAGATAACTCCCTAGACACTAACAAAAAAGGACCCATCATAATTTAGGTACCTGAGTCTAGCAGGTGATCTATATTGCAGGTATGTCTTCGAACACACAGACAAAATTAGTATATTGATAACGGTTGTTCGAGACATATGACTGGGGACAAGTCAAAATTCCTAGACTTGTCATTGAAAGAAAAGGGATTTATCACTTATGGAGACAACAACAAAGGAAAAATCTTGGGCACCGGGAAGATTGGCAACTCAACACACACAATAATCGAGAACGTTCTCTGCGTAGAAGGTTTAGAACACAATTTATTGAGTATAAGCCAATTATGCGACAAAGGTAATACTGTGTCTTTTGATTCTGACTGTTGTATCATTCGTGATGAATTATCTAATAACGTTAAGTTTGTCGAGCATCGGGTAAATAATATCTAACTGGAGGATGTCACTTCCCTTTTCTCAAAATGTCTTATTTCAAAAGAAGATGACATCTGGCTTTGGCATAGACGCGGCGCTCACGTAATCGATTAAATGATGTATAAACTGTGAATTTGTTCAAGCTTCTTAACAGCTGGTTAGTTAGTTACATACCCAAGGTTAATTGATTAATTTCAGTCTGTCTTAACCATAATAACTCTCCTAACTTTTGACTAGAATTGAATACGTTTATCTTTTTGATAATGTCAAAAGGGGGAGAAAGATTGCTTGTTGTGTTATATACATTTTGAAGGTTGTGTAGTACTTTTGCAGGTTGTTCTATCAAGCTTCTGTACATAATTTTACTTACCTACAAGGAAGCAAATGCGCTTTAACTTTGTTCTCAGAAAAACAACCTCAGTCAACCGCACTGCAAAATCATCATCAAGCTTATCCATCAATAATTGAAGAATTTTGATGAAGTGTTTGTCATCATCAAAAAGGGGGAGATTGAAAGTTCAAAGTGTCAAGAATAGCACTAGCATGTCTTTGCCTATGTTTTGATGAAGACAAGGTTTTAACAAAGCTTGAAGATGGCTCAACAATCAATAGGCCTTATGCTCATTTGGTCATGTCTAGACTAGGATATAAATTGAGTCTATAATCTAAGTA
>NC_032019.1:30346391-30358960 GCF_001865875.1 Lupinus angustifolius | reverse complement strand
ATTTTGTTAGAGAGAAATCATTTGTATACTGATATTGATTAACTCATTTGAATATTGATGGCTTGAGTGGTTAGTAAAAGGGTTAATCTTTGAGTCTTTATCTTGTAATATTTTAAGCATTATTGTGCTTAGTATACCTTGTTGTTTAACGTGTTTTTTGTGTAGTCTGTATTTGTCTCTTGGTGTGAGATCACCACAGAGATTGAAGTTCTTCACCAAGGCTAGGAGGTCTTGATTTGAGGATAAGAATCTCTGCTGGGGCTAGTTCGCGAGAAAGGTTTTCTCAAGAGGCAAAGGGTAGAGTCAAACCAAGGATTTAGAGATCCTAGATTTCAAGAAGGGAGCGTCCTATGTGCTTGTACTTGAATTGGTATTTGTATCCATTTTGCAATATTGTGAAGAAAGAAAATCTCTCTGATCCAGAAGGGGAGGCCTGGATGTAGTTTGCAGTGGACCGCAAATGAACCAGGATAATCATGTTTCAATATTGTGACTAAGTATTTTTATTTGAGAATAGGGGTTCGTTAGGTACAAAGTCGACACAACGCTCTTTATCCAAAAATCGGATAATCATATTTTATTAGTGCAAATATATGTTGATGATATTATCTTTGGAGCTACTAACGACCTCCTTTGTTAGGAATTTTCTGATTTGATGCAGGATGAATTTGAAATGTCAATGATGAGGGAGCTTACCTTCTTCCTCGGATTACAAATTAAGCAAATGAAGAGTGACATATTTGTCCACCTGTCGAAATATTGCAAGGAGCTACTTCACAAGTTTGAGATGGAAAAGTGCAAAGAAACATCTACACTGATGGTATCCTCATGCTACTTAGACAAAGATGAAAGGGGAAAGTGAGGTAACTAAATATCGTGGCATGATAGGCTCATTACTATATTTAACTGCGAGCCGCCCTAATATAATGTTTAGTGTTTGCATGTATGCGAGTTATCAATCTATCACTGAAGAATCACATTTTCATTCTGTTAAATGAATCATGTGATATCTTAAGGGAACCATAAATATCTTATTATGGTATCCTAGGGATGCCTCGCTATCCTTGGTAGGATATTCCAATTCCAATTTTGCTGGTTGTAAGTTGGATAGGAAAAGCACTAGTGGAACTTGCCACCTCTTTGGCAGCTCCTTAATATCATGGCACAACAAAAAGCATACTTGTGTTGCTTTATCCATAGCCAAAATGGAGTACATTGCTGCAGGTGTGTGTTGCGCTCAAATCTTTTGGATGAAGCAACAACTTATGGATTTCAGTCTCAAGTTAGAAAAGATACCGTTCAACTGTAATAACACAAGTGCCATAAACCTATCCAAGAATCATGTTCTTCATTCTAGAACCATGCATATAGAAATAAGGCATCATTTCTTGCGTGGTCATGTTCAAAAAGGTGATGGTGTTCTTGAATTTGTAGAAACCACTAAACAACTAGCGAATATTTTCACCAAGCCCCTTCCATGGGATTGATTCTTTGTTCTTAGAAGAGAACTTGGAATTCTTGATGAGCAATATCTCAACTAGTTTGGTTAATGGTATTGTGTGCCTTTGCATGATCTATATGCTTATCTTTATAATATATGTTGAATGCATGTTTCCCTTGTGCTAATAAATTGTATTCATGATTCTATGTTTATGTGCTAGAAGTGTTTAATTCAGTCTAGAATAGACTCTTAGGTTAAGTGTCTTAGCATGCCATTCTAGAAATGTACTCAAATCTGTGATTTTACAGATGTTAATCAGTTAACCCTACGTCATAATCGATTAAACTAAGTTCCAATAGCTTCCTCTTTCTAAAATTTATATCTTCAATCGATTAAGTCTTCATTTAATCAATTAAATGGGTTCAACTGCTTAAGACTTTAATGGGTTTTAATCGATTTAAAGGCGCCTTAATCAATTAACGGTAGTAACCTATATTAGATTCAGTATGCATTTTGGAAAGTTTTTTCAAACCCTAATTCCAAAGTTCCTACCCCTTTTTCTATCAATTGCTGAAATTGATCTATCCAAATCATAAAGCAACCTAAACCGAGCCCCAATAAGTCTTATTAGTCAACAATTTGCCCCCAAATCAACAGAAATTTGAAAACCTAAAATTTTCCCCAATTCCAAACCCTAGCCCAGAAACATCCTAAATCGATTAAACCACTCTAATACTAGATGATGGCAGATGGACAGCAAACGAGAGTCAAAACAATAGCTAATCGTTTAAGAAGAACTGAAATTGGCTCTTCATCTGGTCATAGTGATAGAAGGGATCATGGTTACCCCTACTACTCACTAATCCTTCAAGAAACTCGCCTAGAAAAATTCAAGGGAGAAAGCCAATTTACATTCACTATGCAGATATAGCTTGGATGGTAGAACAAGGCTTCAAGTTTCCTCATGGATTGGAAATTCATGGAGTTAACCAATTTCTTGAGCTAAATAGAATGATATACCCTGCTCTAGTTAGAGAATTTTATGCCAACTTTAGATGTAAGGATGAAAGCTATTGGTCTATGGTTTCGGAAAAATTATTTGAGTTGAATGAGATCATATTTCTAATTGTGGGTGGGTTGTCTAGTGATGGTTCCAGCCTAGGGGGCTGCTCAAATGAGTTATGGAACTCATTTGATGCAACTGAAATGTATAAATCCTATCTGAGAGGACCGCACTTGTATCTGCAAGGAGAATTAACTAAGGTTGGATCATTATCAATGGAAAATCGACTTCTTGACTACATAGTTGCATATATACTTGTTCAGAGTAACACAAACCATGCCCAACCAATTATCAATGACCTGAAATTTATGTTTGTTATTCGAGAAAACATTATGATAAACTGGTCTGAAGAAATTCTAAAGGTGATGTATGGTATCTCAACCTCTTCAACCAAGTTGCTTGCTTATGGTATTTTCATATCCCAGATCATTGATCATCTATAAATAGATACATTTGATACATCGATCATTGCTCGTGAGCACTTGATTGGTAAAATCTAATCCACAAGATGGGAAATTATAAGTATGATAGTGCCTGGCATTACTAGGGAGATCACAACACTACCGTGGATTTGGATTTGGTGGATGAGGTTGTTCGTATGGATGAGCAGATTCTTGAAAATCAGGGGGAGGTTGCTGCTATGCCTCAAGGACCACCTTTCAGGATAGCTCATTTGGATGCTATAGAACAGAGGTTCAACACTCGTATTGACACACACTATGAGTCTCTAAGGAATATGATCCAATCAGGGTTTGAGAGACAGAGTGAACGGTTTAACGAAGAGATCAACCGCCTAGATTTCCTCATTAGGACCAACAATGAGATCATGCATCCCAAGCAAGACGACCTCCTTCACCACCTTAGGAATAGTTTCAGAGTGTCTAGATCTTAGGGTGTTATGTTTTATTGTTTAGTATATCTTTTGGGTCATGTACTTCATTTCATTTGGGTATTGTATTTTCTGCTTGTACTATGTTTTCCTTTTATGAAACTCTTGCTATGTAACTGTTGCAAATTGCTATGTACTTGTTGAACTATGTTTAATTATGTTGATGGTTTATGGATTACAATTTTTATGAAAATCTTGATCTTATCCTAAGTGTATATCATATATGTCTGATTAATACATACCTTAACTGAACAAATTAGTAATATTAATCATTCCATGCCTGATTGATTATATACATAATGGATATGTCATATAAGTCTTGTCCATATTATGTTTTTAGTCAGTTTAATCGATTACATGTTGTTGTTAATCGATTAAATGTAGAGATTTGTACACTTGTTTAAGCTTCTCAAAATTGTTTAATCGATTATAACCCACTCTTAATCAATTAAAATCAGTTTCTTTTCACAATCTTTTATATCTCTTCTTACTTTTGACCAATTATTATCATTTTTAATGCCTATGCTTTTTGATAATGTCAAAAGGGGGAGAAAGGTTGTTTTATTTGAAGTGTTTTCCAGGTTGTTTTATTTGAAGTGTTTTCCAGGTTGTTATGCTTCCGTGAAGATGCTACCTACACTCTCGCTTAAATCTTATCACCTTATGGCTTGGTTGAGGGGGAGAACAAAGTGAGGGGGAGCAGAGCAACTTTGAGATTAACCAACCTTTTGCAAACACTTGCTGATCATCATCAAGCTCATCAAACAAGGATTTGGTGTAGAGTTTGTCATCATAAAAAATGGGAAGATTGAAAGTGCAAAGAGTCAAGACTTGCATATTTGAAGTTGACCTTGGTTTTGATGAAGACAATGGACATACAAAGAATGCTTGAAGATCTTGCAGCAAGCAACAAGCCTTATGATGATTGCCTTAGATCGAGTCTAGGTTAGGTAAATCTAGGTGAGAGTCTCACAAGAGCTCTAATATACAATACTAAAAATGAGATATAACATCTAGATATGATATGATAAGTAAGCTCATGCATCTACATACATGGTGTTGTGCATTAAAGGTAACATATTTAAAAGACAATGTATTGCATGATCACATATCATATAGGTAGTTTACCATGTATTAAGAAAACAACTTTTATACAGCATAATCGATTACGTGTTGTATATAATCGATTTCCAGAATTATAGTAGTTAACCAATCTGAAACCTATGATGCGTTAATCGATTAAGTCATAGGTTAATCGATTAAGACATAACCGAAAATCAATTTTAAACAACCCGTTACTCGAGTAAATCGCTATATATAACTCGTTAAGTCATGGGTATAAATGTTGTAATTCTAGTCCATGTGGCATAACTTGCATAATCTGAAAATAGTTTTAGATAAGGTAATGGTGTAAGGTAAGATAAGTAAAGCCAAAATCCTCATGGAATGATGAAGACAAAAAGAAGGTGCAATACAATCTCAAAGCAAGGAACATCCTCACTTCAGCACTTGACGTTGGTGAATTCTTTAGAGTATCAAACTTCAAATTTTCTAAAGAAATGTGGGATACTCTAGAGATTACACACGAAGGAACTGAGGAAGTCAAAAGGTCGAGACTCAATACTCTCTCCCAGGAAGTATTCAAAAATAAACCATCATCTTCTTCATGTCAAAACTACATTACTTTGAAAAGAAAGTTTCAACATTAAGTCTTGAACTTAATAAATTAAAGAAGAGTAGCAAAAATATGGACAAAATGATTAAAGATCAGAGACATTCTATAGACCGAAGAGGTCTTGGCTATTCTAACAACCAAGTTTCTAAAAAGCGAAATGTCTCAACAAAAATAAACTTTCAGAAACAAAGTATCATTCCATATGTACTTATTGTAAGAACCATGGGCATACACCAAATAATTGCATGATTAGAAAATAGGGTGTGCCCTTATTTCACTATAGATGGTTTGAGAAAGATGCTAATTATGTAGGGCCCAAGGAAAATTGGGTACCTAATACTACTTAACCTGTTTTGCAGGATAATTTGAAAAATGTCTGCAATGTATGGTACTTGGACAATGACTACTAAAAGCGCATGATGGGTGACAAAGGTAAGTTATTTATCCTTACTCCAAGGGACAAAGGCTATGTTACATATGGTTACAACAATAAAGGAAAAATACTTGGAGTTGGTAGAATCGGTAAGCCACCTTCAACAACTATAGAAGGAGTATTGTATGTTGAGGAACTCAAGCACAACTTGTTGAGTATAAGTCAACTATGTGACAGAATTCCATGTGGCATTCTACCCTGATAAGTGCATCACCAAAAGTAAGGATTCTAAAAACTCTAAACTAAATTGGTTAAAGGATAAATAATATATATATGATTGACTTAGATTTTTCTTTACCAATGATTAAGAAAGATTTAGTTGTTGGTTTACCCAAAATGAAGTTTGTTAAAGCCAAACTATGTAGTGTTTGTCAAATGGGTAAACATACAAAAACTTCTTTCAAATCTAAGCATATTGTTTTTTCTGATAGGCCATTGTAGTTACTACACATGGACTTATTTGGCCCCTCAAGGACCAAAAGTTATGGTGGTAACTACTATGCTCTTGTTATAATAGACCATTATTCAAGATACACTTGGACTCTATTCTTAGTTCATAATAATGAGACATTTAATGCCTTTAGCAAATATGCTAAAAGAGTTCAAAATAAAATGGTGTTGGTATCAATCACACTTTTTGTGGGAGAATTTCAAAATGTTTCTTTTGAAGAATTTTGTGATGACCTTGGTATCAATCACACTGTTTTTGCTCCTAGAACACCACAACAAAATGGTGTTGTGGAAAGAAAGAATCAGTCTTTAGAAGAACTTGCTCATACAATGTTGAATGAAACTAATCTCCCAAAATACTTTTGGGCTGATGCAGTTAGTACAGCATGTTATGTTTCAAACAGAGTTCTTATAAGACCAATTCTCAAGAAAACCTCCTATGAACTCTTTAAAGGTAGAAAATCAAACATTTCTCATTTGAATGTATTTGGCTGTAAATGTTTTGTTTTAAATAATGGTAAAGACAACTTAGGCAAGTTTGATACAAAAGTCGATGAAGGACTCTTCCTAGGCTACTGTCTTACGAGTAAAGCTTACAGAATTTTCAATAAAAGAACTCTAGCCATGGAAGAATCTGTTCATGTGTCTTTTGATGAAACCAATCTTATAATAAAGCATGGGTTAACTCTTGATGAAGAGGACTTGCCAAGTTTCGCTTTAAAAGAAGAGTCTTTTACCAATACAACAATCAATACTCAACATTTGAAAATGGATGATACTCTATCTTTTCAAGAAGAGCATATTCATTCTGATTTACCAAAATAATGGAGAACTCATCGAGATTATTCTATTGACAACATCATTGGCGACATAATTAAGGGTGTCACTACCCGTTTAAAGCTAAATGATGCTTGTTTAAACATGGCCTTCGTTTCTCAAATAGAAACTTCCAAGATTGATGACACAATTGAGAATGAACACTAGATTCTGGCAATGCAGCACGAGTTAAACCAGTTTGAGAGAAATGAAGTTTGGGAACTTGTTCCTAGACCGAATAATAGGCATGTTATAGGAAGTCATTGGGTATTCCATAATATATCAGATGAAAATGGAATTATTGTTAGAAATAAAGCTAGACTAGTATCACAAGGGTACAATCAAGAAGAAGGAATAGATTTTGATGAAACCTTTGCTCCTGTTGCTAGACTTGAAGGTATTCGATTATTACTGGCATATATTTTCTCTACAAATTTTTAGTTATATCAAATGGGCATAAAGTGTGAATTTCTTAATCAATATACAAGAAGAAGTGTATGTCGAACAACCTCCAGGTTTTGAAGAGTATAAACATCCTTCTCATGTATATAAACTTAAGAAAGCTCTATATGGCTTAAAGCAAGCTCCATGTGCTTAGTATGATCGTCTAACAAACTTTATAATTGAAAAAAGCTTTACCAAAGGAATGGTCGACCCGACACTTTTTATTAAGAAAATAAATCATCATTTTCTTCTTGTTCAAATATATGTAGATGATATTATTATTGGTTCTACTAATGAGATTTTGTGTAGTGATTTTGGCAAAATGATGCAAGGGGAGTTTGAAATGTCCATGATGGGGAAGTTAAATTACTTCCTTGGATTGAAAATCAAACAACTCGAGGATGGCATTTTTGTAAGTCAATCCAAATACTGTAGAGACTTGCTGAAAAGATTTGAAATGGATGACTACAAGCCATTTGCCACTCGTAGGAGTTCTCGTACATACATCGATACAGATGAAGCTGGAAAGTGCATTGACATATCAAAGTATCGACGTATGATTGGTTCTCTACTTTATCTAACTGTCAGTAGACTAGATATAACGTTGAGTGTCTGTTTGTGTGCACGTTATCAATCAAAACCAAAAGAATCACATTTAGTTGTAGTCAAAAGAATCATTAAATATCTCAAAGGCACAACAGACGTTGGATAATGGTATCCAAAAGGAAGTATATGTGATTTGATAGGATATCCGAATTTAGATTTTGCAGGATGCAAAACTGAGAATAAAGCACAAGTGGTACTTGTTATATATTAGGAAATACACTAGTCTGATGGCCATGCAAGAAACAAGCATGTGTTATCCTAGTTGTTGTACCCAAGTGTTGTGGCTTAAACAACAATTACGAGATTATGGCTTAGACTTAAGCTGCATTTTGCCTAAAATGTGACAATACTAGTGCTATAAATCTCACAAAGAATCTAGTATTTAAGTGTTTAAGTCTAACTGATTACTAAAAGCAGTATTTAAGTGTTCTTCTCCTTTTTTTACACATTTCATCTTCTTCCTCAAACCCCTCTTTCGTTTGTACCCTATTTTGCCTCTAAAAACTTCATCTTCGATCCGATTTGAGTGAGTTTTGAGTCATTTCATATCATATTTTCATTTCTAAACACTTATATTCCATAAATTTCTTGTTCATTGGCCAAAATAAAAAATCCCTAAATCTCTCAAACACTCAAAAACTATTTTATTAAAAAATTCAATCCATGGCTTCATCACCAAAAGCTAAGAAGCAGCATACCAGTATGTCTCAAAAGAAATAAGACACTTCATCTTCTGTGGCTAATCCTCTGGATTTGGCACGACTTCTCGCCAATGATGAACAATGCAAAGTCTTCTCGGAGCATTTTCTTGAACAACCAATCTTTGCTCCTAAGTATGGCAAGATAAGTAACTTTGAGTTTGACGATTTCCCTTTTCCTATTATACTTAGGCAACAAAATCTTTTGGATTTCTGTGACGAATCAAATGCCTACTACCCCGAACTTGTTAGAGTATTTTACTGCAATTTGAACTTTATGAAAAACCGTTTAACATCCTCATTGAAAGGAAAAGAAATTATTTTAGATGTAAAGACATGTAATTCAATATGCTATAATATAACCTATGAAGGTAGCATAAAAGATTTCCGTCTTGTATGTGAAGGGGATAATTATGATAGGAAAGATTTCTACTAATCTATGTGTAGATTATCTAAACAGGAAATCGAAATGCGTAAGCAACAGGCTTTAGGTGAAACTGTAAAGAGTAGAGATATCCTTGCTGTAGGAAATCTAAATCTCGAAGATCGTTTGCTTTACTACTTTCTTATCTATGTCATAGTTTCAAAATTCTCGAATCATTCTCAAGTTAATGACATGGAACTACAATTGTTGTATGCTATTAAGCATAACCTTCAAATCAATTGGGCTTTGACAGTAGTGAGACAAATGTGCTCTATGCCAGAAACTCACAGTCCCTTGCCTTATGCAATCATCATCACCAACATACTTGAGCATTTTGGTGTATCCACTACTGGTGAGTCCAAAATCACACTCGATTCCCGCGATAGTAAGATCGATGTAGATGTCATCCACAAAATGGGTTTCTTTCGAGACTAAATTGATGGAATCTATAAGCATGAAAGTGATACACAAGTTGCACCTACTTATCCAGCTTCAAATGTCTTTGTTAACCCTCTTGAACCTCAACCTTCTGAATTTCAAATTGAGTCATCTTCATCTTGTGCCATGTCTACCAATCAGATGATCATGGACGAATTATTCTCTCTTCGAGGCTACATCTCTAATCATATGGATGGTCTTGATGCTCAAAATCAACAAGTCCAAGTGGAACTTCAACGTGTATCATATAAGATCAACAACGTGGATCTTGATGATGCTAGTATTGAACCTGATGTTAGGTATCAGTGACAGAATATACCTAGAAGGGCGGGTTGAATAGGTGTCACGGTTCCCACTTACCGCTATTCGCACCAAAGCCCTATTATGGAAAATCACATAGTTAATCGATTAAAGAACTCCCTTAATCGATAAAATCGCACTTAACAGACAGTTGCTGAATGGCTCAATTACACAACCAGTTACAGATTATACAGAAATGATATAACAGATATATTTGAACATAAATGATCTTTATATGGCAGAGATACTATATTCAAATTATCAGCTATAGTAGGCAATTAAAAACAATTTAAAACAGTAAAGAGTATGCAACAAGGTTTTTATACTAGTTCGTTTTGTGGTCCACTGTAAAACTACATCCATTCCTCTTTTCCGATCTGGGAGATTTTCTTCACTAAAATTGAAGCCAATGTATCTTACATACACACTTCCAATTACAAGACCTTGAAAACTACCTTCTTAAATTCCCAGAACTTCTACCTTGGTTTGACCTTACCAATCACCTAGGAAAACCTTTCCTACGATCCAGCCCCAGCCAAGAGTATGTTCTAAACTCAAGACCTCCAAGTCTTGGTGAAGACTCTCTATATCTCGTTGGTGGTACGACACCAAGAGACGACTTTCCTTGTTGCAAAAATCACAACAAAAACAGATTAATGTGAAGCACAAAATAGCTCAAATATTACTATTAAGAACAAGCTATAAACCCTATACAAATCTCACAAATTATTAATAATATGTATAAGATCAGAATCATAAAGAACATGTAATTTCTACCCTAAGAAATGTCTAAAAGAATTGAAAGATTCATGCAAGAAAGATAGAATGATGAACACATTTAATCACATGCAATGGATGACATTTTAAGCCCTAAGCATGATACTATCTCTCCCTATTCTCACATGCAATTCCCTCTGCCTATATGACATACACTGAGCACGAAAATATGCAACTTAGCCAATCTATAAATGAATGTATGAAGCATGGTGTAAAAACACAGTTTATATAGAAAAGTTGTTTTATGCCAACTTAATCGATTAAGTGCCCTATTAATCGATTAACGGGTTATTTAGAATAACTGAATTATGTTTTTCAGTTATCTGTTAAAACTGATTAAAATTATTTTCACGTTAATCGATTAAACCCTTACTTAATCGATTAACTGGCATATTTTCAATTAAGATATTAAATGGTAAACTGCCTATATGTTATGCTTATCAATACATGTTTTACCATTATGTTATGCCTAAGATGCACAAATAACATGTATGATTAATGCATGAACATATAATAAGCTAGATGGCATGTCTCATATAAATGACATGATAGTTTTTAGAACTTGTGATATTTGCATCTTGGTTTACCTAACCTAGACTCAATAACTAAGACACATATCTAAGACTCTAGTTTAGACATGAAGCTCTTGAATCTTTGGCATGTTGATTTGATCTTTATGCTTTCACTAATTCCTTTGTCTTCATCAAAACATAGGCAAGTTAAGTGCTATCTTGACACTTTGCACTTTCACCCAAGTCTTAGAATAATTGATGTCTAGGTTTCTCTTTGTAATGTTGCATGATTGTTGACATTTTTTTTATGTTTTCTAGTTGTTTGAACAATGTATGAATATCTTTATAGTTTTATGCTATGCTATGATTACATTTTTGTTTGCTACATACATATCGTGTGTACTGGAATCTTGGATTTTCTTCTTTTTCATGAAGTCAAAAGGAGGAGAAAAGTTGGGAGAGTGTATTTTCTGTTAAAATTCTTTCAGGCTCATAACTCCATATCAATGAGGGAGCATACAAAATAGGGGAGCATACTCAAGTCATGTCAAAATATCACAAAGTAATCTACTCTCAGAAAACTACATTGTCAAGTAGATATTGGTTTGTCATCGTCAAAAAGGGGGAAATTGTGAAGAAGATCTTGCTCCTGACCATGGCACAGTTTTGATGAAGACACCAACATCACATAAAGAAGAAAATGAAGAATACTTATGAAGACAATGAAGATAAAGCTTCAAGGAATTTAGAGTCTTAGTCTATAGGTACTTCCATCCTTATACTCTATAATATACAATTAGTAGTAATGCTCAAAAATATTTTTAAAATAAAATTGAAAACTACAAGTATAAATGAAAACAATTTTCAAAATACTATGTAACAGGTTATTGGATCTAAGTAACATGTTACTGTGACTAAGTAACAGGTTACATAAGTGAGAAACGAGTTACCCAATAAAAACTAAACTAGGTAATCAATTACTCCCTTTGAGTAACCGATTACACGGTTACAGTATATAAGAATAATCAATTACACAGTGTGGTAATCGATCACTCAGTTGGACAGAATGTTTGGGTAATCGATTATGTCGATGCTGTAATCGATTACTCGGATCTGTAACATTAGATTTTCAGATTCAAACAGAACAAGCATTTGTTAAGTGCAAAAAGTATACAGTTTTCACCATCATTTTATGGCACTTATCCTATGCAAATTGTAGAAAACCAACTTAAATTAACACATTTTAGGTGAATTTTGTATGATTAAATAAATTAGTTCTTTATTAGTTCTTGTCCAAGTTTTCCTTGAGTTTTGCAGGAAATTGAATATTAAAGAATAAATTCAAAGATGGACAAGAATTCAAGCCAAAATTCAAGACAAAAGCTCAAAAGAATTGCTAAAAGTAAACAAGTTAAAGCATGGCATGCTATGTGCTTAATTTGGTTACTTAGCCTTAAAGAAAGGTAACTTACTTCATCTTGAAGAAACCTAAGATAAGGTAGGCCAAGCAAATTTCAAAAAACAAATGCTTACCTTAACTTAAAGAAAACAACCCAAAAGTGCCAAGCAACCAACAAAAATCAAGTAACAAACCAAAGGAAAA
>NC_032019.1:30344874-30346291 GCF_001865875.1 Lupinus angustifolius | reverse complement strand
CAAGCACCAAGCACCAGGCCAGGTCAGCCAAGCACCAAGCACCAGGCCAGGTCAGCTAAGCTGCTGAAACAGCAGCTTAGTGTGGAACCAGGTCAGCTAAGCTGCTGAACAAGCTGCTTAGCGGTCCAAACAGGCAGCTTAGCGTGGAACTAGGTCAGTTAAGCTGCTGAAACATGCAGCTTAGTGGGAACCAGGTGTGCTAAGCGGCTGGGGCACCATAAAGTGATTTCTAGGTCAACTCATGGAACATCTTACTTTTTCTTTGCTTAAAGGCCAAGAACATGACCTCATGGATGACATAAGGCTATGACAAGAAGGAGGAGGTGTCACCATGCATGTAACCTAGCTTACCATAGGGGTCAAGTAGGGGCCAAAGTGGCTCTTCATAGAAATTAATGGTGAGCAGCTCAGCTGCCAAACAGGGCAGCTGAGCGCCCAACACTTTGGCCTATAAAAAGGAATGAAATTCTCATTTTTAATGTATTGTACATTCATTATAAATTCTTCCTAGTTGATTCCTCTTCTTTTCCTTTCATTTTAGGTAGTTTTTAGAGTAGTTTTTCATATAATTCAAGAGGAGAAAGGAGAAGGCAAATTAGATGCAAAAATCCATTTTGTAATCTCATTTGGAACCTAAAGCATCCCATCCTTGGATGGATGGCTCATGCTCCTAACAATTTCATTTGTAAGTTGATTATGTATTTCTACTTCTTCTTTTATTCTAAAGTTTGAATTTTAATCATTCAAGTTGGTGCTTTGGTTAATTTTATTTGTTTGAGAAGTACTTAATGCTCTTTTTAGATTGATCACCTAAAAAATGATTTCAAGTCATAAAAATTACTTGTCTCAAACACTTAACAAATAAACTAAGAAGTAGTTACTACTTAGTTTATTTGCCAAGTTAAGCATACTTTTCTTAAGATCTTATATTCATTACTACTTCAATATTAGAGTAGCCAAGATTAGGGTGTGACAACCTAGCCTCTTTGTGGACGTAATATGGTTTAGTAATAAATATAAGTGATTATCATTCTACCATTTTAGGACATACACTAAAAGGAGGATTTTAGAACTTGGTGTTTGGAGTTAATCAAAGTAAAACATAAGAACTTGTCTAAGCAGTTCAAACTCATAAGAAGTTGAGAAATATTTTCCTTATTCAAAATGATCTTGTCTCCTCAAGAATTTGTTAATACTTAGTGTATGTTTCTTGTTAAATTTTTTATGTGCAAATCAAACCAAAAACCATCAAAATATGTTGAACTCATTATTTGTGCATTGACATGTTCATATAATTCATTTTATTAGCCAATTCCTTGTGGTTCGACATAACCCTATACTTTACTACAACTAAATCTTGAAAGAGATGTAAATTGTAAAATAGTAAAGTGTTATCAATAAATTTATTTGTTGAAAA
>NC_032019.1:30336370-30344774 GCF_001865875.1 Lupinus angustifolius | reverse complement strand
TTTGTTCTTTATTTATTTATTTGTTTCTAACAACTAACTATTCATCACTTTTGTATATTAGAATACCATTAAACCGGTGTTGGAATTTATTCCACAAAACCAAGATGGTATTCAAAGGTACTTAATAATTATGTAATAAGGGATTGCTTCGATACCATTGTGCCGACGTTAGAATTTATTCTATCAAAGCCGAGATGGGGCAAAGAAGGAATAACTCATTCACATGATTATTAAGAAGTAAGTTGTAACTGGAATATTCTTGAAACCATGTTACCGGCATTGAAATTTATTTCAACAAAGTCGAGATGGCGTACAAAGAATAAAATCGAGTTCACTTACTTAATCAAATAAAAAGAACACATTGTAAATGAGAGAGAAATAACCCTCTCAACAGATTGGCACCTTGCTAAGGGACAATCTGTTCGGAGGGGAAACAACCTTTCCATTCTAACTTTCAACAAATTGGCGCCATTGTCGGGGAATTGCTTAAATAATAGAACATTTCATATTTATATATCATTTATTAAATAAATGTGCATAAAATTATTCTTGCTTATGTACAAATTATTTTAATTTATACAAAGATGTAAATTATGATTTCTTTATATACTAATCTATTTTCTTTTGGAAATAGACAAAACGATTCGTTTTGATCTCAAATTTTCAGACATGGACCAACATGTTGATCTGCAACAAGAAATTGAGCAATTCCTCAGAGAATTTCAATCCAAACTCAATGTGGTCCATCAAAAAATTCAAGATATGCCTGAACAAATAAAGCAAACCAACAAAGCATGTTCTTGGTGCAATAATTGTGCAAACAATCAAAATGTCTATGCCTTCCAATCAACTCCCACTTATCATGACGAATTGGAGAAAATTCTCGACCAATTCATGCAAACCACTATCAACCATCAACAAAATACCAGTGATGCTCTCACAAAAATAGAAGAACAAATCAACAGCTTGACAAAAACTTACCTGGTCAAGTCAGAATTTTGTGAAAGTGTTACCAGTCGAAGTGGAAAGATAGTTGGTGGAGTTGAAAAACAAAAAGAAAGATTAGATGAGCCAAATAAAAAAGAAGAAAAAGACAAAAGAGACTAGTCAGGTAAGAAAAGAAGAAAACAACATCCACTAGTACCAAAAAAAATACCCTACCCGATAGCTCCGTTAAAAGCCAAAAAAGAAAAACAGTTCGCAAAATTCATGGAAATATTCGAAATTCTGCAAATCAACATCCCTTTTGCTTAGGCCTTGGAGCAAATGCCAATTTACTCCAAGTTCATGAAAGAGTTGTTATCCAAAAAGCGGAGTTATCAAGAAAAAGAAGTTGTTTCACTCAATGCCACTTGTAGTGTTGTTCTTCAAGCTAACATTCCTCATAAATCCAAAGACCCAGGCAGTGTGACCATTCCAGTTACTATTGGAAATGTGTCTGTAGGCAAAGCTCTCGTTGATCTTGGAGCCAACGTGAGCTTGATGCCACTGTCCATGATGAAAAGGATTGGAGGAATTCAATTAAAGCCTAGAAGGATGTCCTTGCAACTAGTAGATAGATCCATAAAATATCCTGAAGGAGTTGCAGAGGATGTTCTGGTCAAAGTGGAAAAATTCTAGATCCTGGTTGATTTTGCTGTCATTGACATAACTGAAGATACGGAGATCCCGCTCATTCTAGGGAGACCCTTTATGAGGACATCAAAAATGGGGATCGACATGGAAAATGGCAAATTCCTAGTCCGAGTTGCGAACGATGAAATAGAATTTGACATTTTCCACGCGATGCATCATCCGAAGGATAAAGGGCAATGTCTGCAACTAGATGTTATTGAAGAAATTTGTGTAGAACACCCTCAACCTGACAAATCCTCGGATATGCAAGAAAATAGAGTGGAGGAAGAAATCATCAAACATTTTTCTGATGAATTGTTTCTCCACCAAAATCCAAGTCGGCCAACCAAAAAAGAATCAGAACTGGAATTGAAAGAATTACCGTCCCATTTAAAATATGTTTTCTTAAATGGGGAAGCCAACAATCCAGTTATCATCAATAGTAAGCTGTCCAAATTGGAAGAAGAAAAACATGTACAAGTCTTGAAGAATCATCAAGCAGCACTGGGATGGACATTAAAAGATCTCAAAGGCATCAGTTCATCATATTGCATGCATAAAATTATGATGGAAGATGATTACAAACCATGTGCTCAATCACAAAGAAGACTTAATCCGACAATGAAGGAAGTAGTAAGGAAAGAGATTGTAAAAATGTTAGAGGCTGGCATGATTTACCCCATCTCATATAGCAAATGGGTAAGTCCAGTCCAAGTGGTGCCGAAAAAACGAGGGATGACGGTAACCCGAAATGAGAACAATGAACTCATTCCGACCAGAGCTGTTACTCGTTGGAGAGTTTGTATTGATTACCGCAAACTTAACGCCGCCACAAGAAAAGATCATTTTCCTCTACCCTTCATGGATCAAATGTTCGAAAGATTAGCCGGAAAAGCCTTCTACTATTTCATGGATGGGTATTCCGGATACAATCAAATTGTTGTCGATCCATTGGACCAAGAAAAGACAGCGTTTACATGTTCATTTGGTGTTTATGCATACAGAAAAATGTCATTTGGACTATGTAATGCTCCTACAACTTTTCAAATATGCATGCTAGCTATCTTTGCTGATTTGGTGGAGAAATGCATCGAGGTCTTCATGGACGACTTTTCTGTATTCGGAGACTCTTTCGAAGCTTGCTTGACAAATTTGGAAACAGTTTTGCAAGATGCGAGTAGACTAATTTGGTTTTGAATTGGGAAAAATGCCATTTGATGGTCACTGAAGGAATTGTACTCAGGCACAAAATTTCAGCTAAAGGATTAGAAGTCGATAAAGCTAAGATAGGAGTGATCGAGAAGCTATCTCCTCCAACAAATGTTAAAGGAATCAGAAGCTTTCTCGGACATGTTAAGTTCTATCGTAGATTTATCAAAGACTTCCAAAATAGTTAAGCCCTTGTGCAGCTTACTCTTAAAAGATTTTGTCTTTAACTGATAATTCATGTTTAGAAGCATTCAAACAATTAAAATTATGCTTGGTAAGTACTCCTGTCATTACTGCACCAAACTGGAAATCCCCATTTGAATTGATGTGTGATGCAAGCGATTATGCAGTTGGTGCAATTCTAGGACAGAGAAGGGAACGAGTTTTTCATGCAATACATTATTCTAGCAAAGTTCTAAATGAAGCACAAATTAATTATGCTACAACTGAAAAAGAACTACTAGCAACAGTGTTTGCATTGGAAAAATTTAGAAGGTATTTGATTGGGGCAACAACAATTGTTTATACTGATCATGCCGCAATCAAATATGTTCTAAAGAAACCCGATTCCAAGCCACGATTGATTAAATGGGTTCTGCTTTTGCAGGAATTTGATTTAGAAATTCGTGACAAGAATGGTAAAGAAAACCAAGTGGCAGATCATTTGTCAAGATTAGTGAATACAGAAGTCGCGTTAAGAGATCAAGAAAGAGCAGAAACATTTCCTGATGAAAAGCTATTTCAACTTCAAATAAGACCATGGTTTGCTGATATGGCCAATTATAAAGCCTCAGGTATAATTCCTGAACATTTTAATTATCAGCAAAAGAAAAATTTTCTCAAAAAAGTGAATCAATATGTCTGGGATGAACCATACTTATTTAAAGAAGGAACCAATAACATTATTAGACGGTGTGTTGATGAAAATGAGGCCCATAAAATATTATGGCATTGCCATAATTTGGCCTAGGGGACATTACAATGGGAACAGAACTACGGTAAAAGTACTCCAATCTGGATTCTTTTGGCCAACTATTTATAAAGATGCCCAATTGTATGTCCAAAAGTGTGATAAATGCCAAAGGTCTGGGGGACTCGGGAAACAAAGTGAAATGTCGTTACAAAATATTATAGAAATAGAAATTCTTGATTGTTGGGGCATTGACTTTATGGGACCTTTCCCATCACCATTTTCAAATGAATATATCTTGGTGGTTGTTGACTATGTTTCCCATTGGGTAGAAGCATTAGCAACACCCAAAGCCGATGTGCAAACTTTGATAAAAGTTTTGAAAAATAATATTTTTACTCGCTTCGGCACACCAAGAGTATTGATAAGTGATGGGGGATATCATTTTATAAATTCCCAACTGAAAAGAAGCCTAGAATTTTATAATGTTAAACACAAGGTAGAATCACCTTATCACCCACAAACGAATGGCCAAGCAGAAGTATCAAACAGAGAATTAAAAGGAATTTTGGAAAAAACAGTCTCTGCTTCAAGAAAAGACTGGTCACAAAAAATGGATGATACTCTTTGGGCCTATAGAACTACGTTTAAATCACCAATAGGCAAAACTCCATATCAACTTGTTTATGGCAAAGCTTGTCATCTACCAGTTGAATTGTAGCATAAAGCCTATTGGGCTCTCAAATTTCTAAACTTTGATTTATAGGATGTAGAGATTAAAAGACATGATCAACTACATCAATTGGAAGAAATGTGGTTCCAAGCATATGAATCCTCAAGACTAGATAAGAAGAAAACAAAAAAGTACCATGACTCCAGAATTAAAAAGAAAAATTTCTATCAAGGGAAAAAAGGTACTTCTATTCAACTCAAGTCTCAAAATACTTCCAGGAAAATTCAAGACCAGATGGACAGGACCATTTGTCATTAACGAAGTAAAAGAATATGGAGTAGTTGAGTTGAAAGATCCCAAGACAAAACAACATAGGTGGTAAACGGACATAGGTTAAAACCTTATTTGGGTGATGAGTCAGGCTCCATTATCGATGATCAATCAGAATAATCTCGTCCAAAATCTGACGTCAGGCTAATGACGTTAAAAGAGCGCTAACTGGAAGGCAATCCAGTGTGTGGTAAAAATTTATTTCTTTCATCATTTTTTTATGTTAATTTTATATTTTTATTTTTTAGAAAGACTAAACAAATTTTGAAATCACATCAAGTACATCCCAAAATTTTCAAAGCTTGAGGACAAGCCTTCATTTAAAAAGGGGGGACAAGAATTGATGTAATTTAATTTTTTTTTTCTTGTCTAGATTGTGTAAATATGTAAAAAGTAAATTTGTTTGTTCAAAAACTGAAAAAATAATTTCAAAACCGAAAACAAAATAGCTACAAAAAACTCTTTGAAGCATGATCATATGATTAGGAAGTGTTAAGCATACTTTAAATTAAGCTTTGATTGAGAAAAATGAGATATATGCTAAACGTTTGTGAAAAATGTCACATAATGTCATAACTTGAAATTTTTTGCAAATTGACAATTCAATTTTATGTAACAAGATCTTAGCAAACATTTTTATTAAAAAGTGTGAATCCAAACCAAGTGAGGGAGTGAGCCAAACACATGAGTGAGAATCAACATTTGATTTGTCTAATTAAACTTGTTCAAATCATTAAATCTCTTACTTGCATAAAAATGATAAGAAATGATCAAGGCATGTTCTTTGATTAGTTGAACCAAAGGCCAAAAAGTCCAAACCAAGTTAGGAACATCCTTTGTAAGCCCCTTTGAGCCAAAATGAATGAAATAAAAAAATTTCAAACTATCCCGTTAAACCAAATTGAAAAAAATGTTCTAAGAGAGCATTAAATTTTAAAGAGTAGTTTGAAAGAATTCAAGTTGGGGGGAAAAATTGGTGGACTTTGCTTCTTAAAAGTAAAATAAAAACTCAATCTTCAAAAATGATAAAAGAAACAAAAAGGTGGAGAAAAATAGAAGGCAAGGTTCAAAAAGTAAAAGAGGTTGGAAAAAAATAATGGAAAAAAGAAGCGTAAAGTATTCCATTGGAAAAAATTTCTAAAATGCTCTTGTTTTTTAAAACTTAGCCTTGAAAATCTAGAAAAACCATTATCCAAACCAAGCCTCATTACAACCAAAATAAAGACCTCAGTGATTTTTGATTAATTATGCAATTTAAGAGAATATGTGAGATGAAAAACAAGTTCAAATTACTACAAACAAATGCTTGAAAAATTGAGTGAAACACTTACCCTCCAAAAGTTCTAACTTTGAACTTGTGTGCAAAAGAAACACTTTTTGGATAGAAAAATATTTGCTTAGGTAAATTGTTACACATTTTTTATAAGCAAAAGCATTGATTACTTTTTTGAAGCATTATGTGTCAAAATTCACAGACCATGAAAAATCTCATTGAAAATTATTTTTAACATGCTTACACATTTGAAATCATGTTGATCATCATCATTATTTTTAGCCAAATTGATTTTCGGATAATTTTCACCTTTTTTTTAGGACAAACAAAGTTTTAAGTTGGGGGGAGTTTGATAAGTGCCAAACATACCTAAATTTCATACACTTTTATGGTGCTTATCTTAAGCATAATTGAGAAAAACCAACTTAAAACAATACTTTTTGTATAAAATATCACAATCTTGTATATTTTTATGTGTATTTCTTTTTTATGTATTTTGTAGGATTTAGATTGAAGAAAAGAAGAGAAAAAAAAGACTCATGGTCAAAAAGCAAAAAAGTCAAAAAAATTAAGGTGCTCAACCAGGAAATAAGCATGGACCAAGCCCTGCTAAGCTGACCTGGACACCAGCATGACCTGGACAGCCGCCTGACCTGGACACCAGCATGACCTGGACCAAGCTGCTCAAGCAAGTAGCTGAGCGGACCTGCTTGGCCGCTCAGCCTAGGACTAGACTAGTCGTGGCACCGTCAGACCTCAGCTTGACACGGTCAGACACAAGCTTGGCGGAGAACCAAACTCCTGACCAGATCAACAAGCACCAGGCCACGTCCCAGTCAGCACGGTCAAAGCTGTTGAATAAGCAGCTTAACAGTGCAACAGGTGTGCTGAGTGGTATGCACCCAGAATTGACTTAACCATCAAGCCAACCATGAAGTTACCCATGATCTCACCTCAAGTAGCCCACCATAGGCTTTTCAGAAGTAGCTCACAATAGCTGGTTTCATAGCCCACAACAAGCTTTGATGAGTCAAGCATAAGGAGGTGACTAAGCTACTTGATCAAGGGACCAAACCCATGCTGAAGGGTTTGGTCAGCTGCTTAGCGGTCCATCCAAGCAGCTCAGCGGTCCAGAAAGGAATTCAATAAATAGGGACAAATTCATTAAAGCAAAGGGAACCGATTCCACTTGAAATTAACAAGTCTCTCACTAGAAACTCTTTTCTGAAGTTCTCTCTTCATTTCTTAGTTTTTTAGAGCCTTATTTCAAGTAAGTTTGTAATTTTAGTTTAGAATTCAAGAGTAGAAAAGGAGAAGGCAAATGAGATGCAAAAATCAATTTTGTACTCTCATTTGGAACTCAAAAGCATCCAATCCTTGGATGGATGGCTCATGCTCATAACAATTTCTTTTGAATTTGGTTATGTAATTTCTACTTCTTCTTATANNNNTTTGAATTTTAATCATTCAAGTTGGTGCTTTGGTTAATTTTATTTGTTTGAGAAGTACTTAATGCTCTTTTTAGATTGATCACGTAAAAAATGATTTCAAGTCATAAAAATTACTTGTCTCAAACACTTAACAAATAAACTAAGAAGTAGTTGTACTACTTAGTTTATTTTCCAAGTTAAGCATACTTTTCTTAAGATCTTATATCCATTACTACTTCAATATAAGAGTAGCCAAGATTAGGGTGTGACAACCTCGTCTCTTGTAGACGTAATATTGTTTAGTAATAAATATAAGTGATTATCGTTTTACCATTTTAGGACATACACTAAAAGGAGGATTTTAGAACTTGGTGTTTGGACTTAATCAAAGTAAAACATAAAAACTTGTCTAAGTAGTTCAAATTCATAAGAAGTTGAGAAATATTTTCCTTATTCAAAATGATATTGTCTCCTCAAGAATTTGTGAATATTTAGTATATTTTTCTTGTTAAATTATTTATGTGCAAATCACAAACCAAAAACCATCAAAATATGTTTAACCCATTATTTGTGCATTGACATGTTCATATGATTCATTCTATTAGGCAATTCCTTGTGGTTCGTCATAATCCTATACTATACTACAACTGAATCTTGAAAGAGGTGTAAATTGTAAAATAGTAAAGTGTTATCAATAAATTTATTTGTTGAAAACACCTTTTAATTTACATAAGTGATGAAACTAACTTTTATTTATGGTTATTTACCTTCCACAATTTCTCCATTCTTTAATACCAACCTTCCTTAAGGAAGAAGTTTGGTTTGTTAATAAAAGGAACCCGAAAGAGAGTAAATAAATAAAGGTCACTTAAATTTATTATTCTTTTGTTCTTTATTTATTTATTTGTTTCTAACAACTGACTATTCATCGCTTTTTTATATTAGAATACCATTAAACCGGTGTT
>NC_032019.1:30335962-30336270 GCF_001865875.1 Lupinus angustifolius | reverse complement strand
GGCAAAGAAGGAATAACTCATTCACATGATTATTAAGAAGTAAGTTGTAACTGGAATATTCTTGAAACCATGATACCGACGTTGGAATTTATTTCAACAAAGCCGTGATGGCAAACAAAGAATAAAACCGAGTTCACTTACTTAATCAAATAAAAAGAACACACCAAAAATGAGAGATAAATAACCCTCTCAACATATTGGCACCTTCCTAAGGGACGATCTGTTGGGAGGGGAAAACAAAACCTCTCTCAAAAATATCTTTCAACAAATTGGCGCTGCTGCCGGGGAATTGCTTTAATAGTAAAACA
>NC_032019.1:30335092-30335862 GCF_001865875.1 Lupinus angustifolius | reverse complement strand
CCATTTTATCACTTGGATTTGAAATATGATTGAAATTTGTTTCTAAACTTCAATTTCATGAAAAAGCATGATGTTTGGTTGGAATTCTCTCAATCAAATTGAATTCATGATCTTAATGTCTTAGGAAATTCTAAATTCATGTGAATTGTTAGAAAAACCTCAAAGCAAAAGAAAATTGCAAGTTCGAAATAATTTATAGGAAAACAAGTCTAAACAAACAGACAAAAATGAGGAGTTGGTGGCACCACTATCTAGGAGAGGATAGTGAAAACAAGGAGAATGAAATTTTGTGTTCTCCTAAAAATGGTGGTTAGTTTTAATTTTCTTTTTTATTATTTCAAAATATTATACACACTTCGAAAAAATATTTTTTTGACTTGAGGACAAGTCAAGTACTTAAGTTGGGGGAGTGTGTATAACATTTTGAAAGAATGAAAATTTTGTTGTATTTTAAAAATTTATGTTGTTTCTAATTTATTTTAATTGTTTTTAGTGTGTTTATTTTTATTTTTTAGTGTGCTTACTTGTTAAAATTACTTTTTAGTGTGTTTATTTTTCTTTTTCTTTTTGTAAATAAACACAAACTTGGCTTAAACATTTTTCAAGATCAATGACTTTGTAAATTACAAGCTTTGATGAGCAACATGAGATGAAAAATTGAAAATTTTGTGAATAATTCATAATGTTATAACTTGGATAAAATGCAAACTTTTTGGAAAATCATTTATCATGACCTTATGAATTTGTTTAAAAATCAAAGAGTTGTACAT
>NC_032019.1:30324339-30334992 GCF_001865875.1 Lupinus angustifolius | reverse complement strand
TTTACAAATCAAAAAATAAAGAAAAAGATCCAAAATAAAAAAAGAGTGAAAGGAGATTGAGAAAATTAAAGAGAAGTTACACAAAAAGGTCAAGAAAAAGAGTAAGGGAAGGAAAAATATAAAAAAGTTGAAAAGAGTATATGTTTTTAAATGAAAAATTAATTTTTGCTCTCTTCTAACTTTAAAAGTAGCTTTGAATATCTTGAAAAACCAATTTCCTTTGATAGCCAAGCCTCATTACAACCTAAATAAGACCTTAGTGATTCTTGAAAAAATTGTGCAATCAAAGTAAGTGTTGAGATGAAAAACAAAATTAAATTCTTGCAAACCAAACAAGTTGAGTTTTGAGTGAAACACTTACCCCATTTGGTTCCATTCTTGAACCGTGTGTGAAATGCATCTCTTTTATTGATAACATTTTTAATAAGTGAATTTCTAAATGAGTTTTTGAAAAGATGTGTTCAATTCTTAGTTTGAAGCATTATGAGTCAAAGTCACATAATCATGGAACTTAAAAGGAATCATGCATAATTTTTGATCTTGTACAAACCTAATTTTTCCAAAGCCAAGTAGTTGTTATTTTAACTTTTGTTTGGGGACAAACAAAGTTTTAAGTTGGGGGAAGTTTGATAAGTGAAAAAAGTATACACTTTTCACCATCATTTTATGGCACTTATCCTATGCAAATTGTAGAAAACCAACTTAAATTAACACTTTTTAGGTGAATTTTGCATGATTAAATAAATTAGTTCTTTATTAGTTCTTGTCCAAGTTTTCTTTGAGTTTTGCAGGAAATTGAATATTAAAGAATAAATTCAAAGATGGACAAGAATTCAAGACAAAATTCAAGACAAAANATGTAAATTGTAGAAAACCAACTTAAATTAACACTTTTTAGGTAAATTTTGCATGATTAAATAAATTAGTTCCTTATTAGTTCTTGTCCAAGTTTTCTTTGAGTTTTGTCGGAAATTGAATATTAAAGAATAAATTCAAAGATGGACAAGAATTCAAGACAAAATTCAAGACAAAAGCTCAAAAGAATTGCTAAAAGTAAAGTTAAAGCATGGCTTGTTATGTGCTTAATTTCGTTACTCTGCCTTGAAGAAAGGTAGCTTACTTAGTCTTGAAGAAACCTAAGTTAAGGTAGGCCAAGCAACTCGTAAAAATCAAATGCTTACCTTAACTTAAAGAAAACAGCCCAAAAGTGCCAAGCAACCAACAAAAATCAAGTAACAAACCAAAGGAAAAAAGGTTGCTTCACCATGAAGAAATCAAGCACAAAGCTGTCCGACCAAGCCAAGTAACAAGCACCAGGCCAGGTCAGCCAAGCACCAGGCCAGGTCAGCCTAGCACCAAGCACCAAGGCAGGTCAGCCAAGCACCAAGCACCAGGACAGGTCAGCTAAGCTGCTGAAACCGACAGCTTAGCATGGAATCAGGTCAGCTAAGCTGCTGAACAAGCAGCTTAGTAGTCCAAACTGGCAGCTTAGCGTGGAACCAGGTCAGTTAAGCTGTTCAAACAGGCAGCTTAGTGGGGAACCAGGTGTGTTAAGCGGCTGGCGCACCAGAAAAATGATTTCTAGGTCAACTCATGGATCATCTTACTTTTTATTTGCTTAAAGGCCAAGAACATGACCTCATGGATGACATAAGGCTATGACAAGAAGGAGGAGGTGTCACCATGAATGCAACCTAGCCTACCATAAGGGTCAAGTAGGGGCCCAAGTTGCTCTTCATAGGGGCCAATGGTGAGCAGCTTAGCTGCCAAACATGGCTGTTGAGCGCCCAACAGTTTGGCCTATGAAAAGGCATGAAATTCTCATTTGTATCGTATTGTACATTCATTCTAAATTCTCCCTAGTTGATTACTCTTCTTTTCCTTCCATTTTAGGTAGTTTTTCGGCTAGTTTTAGAGTAGTTTTTCACTTAATTCAAGAGGAGAAAGGAGAAGGCTAATGAGATGCAAAAATCCATTTTGTAATCTCATTTGGAACCTAAAGCATCCAATCCTTGGATGGATGGCTCATGCTCCTAACAATTTCATTTGTAAGTTGATTATGTATTTCTACTTCTTCTTTTATTCTAAAGTTTGAATTTTAATCATTCAAGTTGGTGCTTTGGTTAATTTTATTTGTTTGAGAAGTACTTAATGCTCGTTTTAGATTGATCACGTAGAAAATGATTTCAAGTCATAAAAATTACTTGTCTCAAACACTTAACAAATAAACCAAGAAGTAGTTGTACTACTTAGTTTATTTGCCAAGTTAAGCATACTTTTCTTAAGATCTTATATTCATTACTACTTCAATATTAGAGTAGCCAAGATTAGGGTGTGACAACCTAGTCTTTGTGGACGTAATATTGTTTAGTAATAAATTTAAGTGATTATCATTCTACCATTTTAGGACAAACACTAAAAGCAGGATTTTAGAACTTGGTGTTTGGAGTTAATCAAAGTAAAACATAAGAACTTGTCTAAGTAGTTCAAATACATAAGAAGTTGAGAAATACTTTCATCATTCAAAATGATATCAAGAATTTGTTAATATTTAGGTTTATTTTTCTTGTTAAATTGTTTATGTTCAAATCAAACCAAAAACCATGAAAATATGTTTAACTCATTATTTGTGCATTGACATGTTCATATGATTCATTCTATTAGGCAATTCCTTGTGGTTCGACATAACCAGATACTATACTACAATTGAATCTTGAAAGAGGTGTAAATTGTAAAATAGTAAAGTGTTATCAATAAATTTATTTGTTGAAAACACATTTTAATATACAAAAGTGATGAAACTAACTTACTAACTTTTATTTATTGTTATTTACATTCCGCAATTTATTTATTCTTTAATACCAAAAGTTTGGTTTGTTAATAAAAGGAACCCGAAAGGGAGTAAATAAATAAAAGTCACTTAAAGGTCACTTAACTTTATTATTCTTTTGTTCTTTATTTATTTATTTGTTTCTAACAACTAACTATTCGTCGCTTTTGTATATTAGAATACCATTAAACCGGCGTTGGAATTTATTCCACAAATCCGAGATGGTATTCAAAGGTACTTAATAATTATTTAATAAGGGATTGCTTCGATACCATTATATTGGCGTTAGAATTTACTCTAACAAAGCCGAGATGGGGCAAAGAAGGAATAAATCATTCACATGATTAATAAGAAAGTAAGTTGTACCTGGAATATTCTTGAAACCATTATACCTTTATTTCAACAAAGCCGAGATGGCGTACAACGAATAAAATCGAGTTCACTTACTTAATCAAATAAAAAGAACACACCGAAAATGAGAGAGAAATAACCCTTTCAATAGATTGGCACCTTGCTAAGGGACGACCTGTTGGGAGGGGAAACAACCTCTCGAATCTAACTTTCAAGAGCATTGAAATTCATAATTCAAACATAGAACTCACATACACAATATGAATTTTTCTGAAATACTTTTTCTGCACTTTCTGCAACTTGTTCATAACATTCTGATTAAATTTTCTGAAGTTGCTTTAACTGTAGTTTCAAATATTTTTTAAACCTTATGAGTAATTGTTAAAGCTTTCTTCATCCAATTTGTTGACATGCTTTCTATCACAAGGGTGTGATAAGAAAGGGGATAAAGTCACTTGGAAAGGTTTTTTCTTCCAAAGAGTGACATAGGTATTAGAGAGTAAGTAATGTACAAGGAAGTCTCGGGGTGAGAATTTGTAATTATTACTCTTAATATCTAGTGAAGTAATCTCTTGTGGTGCAAGAGTATTGGATGCAACCTTTGGTGGACAAGAAGGTGAACCAATATAAAACTCTTTGAGTACTTTCTTCTCCCTTATCTCCTTAAATTTACTTGATATTTTTTTGCATAAAGTTTTCGCTACTACTAACTCTGAAATTTGTAGAAAAACCTATATAATTTAAGACAACTAATTCACCCCTTGAGTTAAATACAACACATCAATTGTGTTAGCCACCAATATCTTAACCTATACTAATAACTTATTAAACTACCTTCATATCTAGTAGTCTAGATTAGTAAGATTAAGTTATATGAACTTTTAAGCATAAATCTATGTCTAGTAATCTATGCTAACGAGTTTGAGAATTATAAAATTACAGAATTAGTTCTATGCTCAGTGCACCAGTTGTGCGCTGAGCATAACTTTTCATCTAGTCAGACGACCTTTTGCTGCTCCAACCTCTATGCGATACAACTTTGGCACTGACCAAACCTCCCTTTTGTGCTAATGCAGATATGTGCGCTTGGCGTACAAGTTACAGTGATGAAATGTTTTAATTCCTTGCTGCATATGCTCAACACAGAGGTTGTACTGAGCCTGGTCGAGATTTGTCTAGAAACTTATCTTTTTTTGCTCATTCCTTCTGATTAAGCTTGAGAAACAATTTAGTGCTAATATTTGGCCATTTAATCAAGTTTTTATCATGTATGAGCATAATTTCATCTATTTATGTCGATTAAGTAGTTAAAGTGCTGTAAAATGAGTGTACATTATAAGACCAATTTGGATCTTAACACTTACCATGATATTCATTCAACTCACCTTCCCACAATACTCATTCTCTATGTTTTCCATCCCACACTATTCCCATTATAGGAAAGCTAAAAACACTTTAAAGATCGAAAAAGTGATTAAGAGAATAATATTATTGATTAATGTATAATTTATGCTTATTGCTTATCAATATCGATTATGAGTTAGGTTATAATACCACTAGTAGTTAAAAGACCAAGGCATTTTAAGAATTCACATTCAATTTTATTGCACATACTTAAGTTTCAATTCACTTTAAGCTCACTATATTTTTTGGTCAATTCGTTTTTAGGTTTTTAATCTCATACATTCCTAATGTGCTTAGAAGTTAGCTACTATTGTTCTTGTTCTTATGGATCAATATGAGGCATTCTTTGTTGATCAATGTACTTTTGGTCCGGAAAGTATTGATAGAAAATGGATGAATGTCAATTGATTGATGAATGAATATGAGAGTGAAGTAAAATCATTTATTAGTTTTGTGATTATGTGTATCGAAAACCCTACTAGAATTGTATGTTATTGTTTAAAATGTTGTTATATTGTTAGGGACCAAAATTACCTTATTTTAAAAGGATAATTTAACATATTTGGACTCTAAATACTTACTTTATATGATCATAATTGGAATTTGGATGATAAATGTACTAATCCCACTATTTTAGTTTTCATGATGTTTTAGGAATGAAAGAGGGCTAAATGAGCTAAGGAATAGGCCAAAATGGCACAATCATGCAAAAGCCACAAATTAGCTTATTTGTGCTTAGCGCATCAACTAAGCGTGAAAGTCGCACCAAGTGTGGAAGAAGACAGACGAAGGGTCTGATGTGAAATGCATCACCGCTGCGCTCAATGCAGAAACTGAAATTTAGAAATACAAAAGGAGATCTAGAATGCCAAAGAACATATATTGAGTCCTAATTTCAGTACCTAAGGAGTGAGGTACATATTTAGATTCATTTCTTAGCATGGTTTCTCTTCTCTTTAATTGTTAGTATATGAAGTTGGAATGATGATGTAAAGCTTAGGAAGTAGGAGTAGTGAAGTTCTTGTATGTTCATGGAGAAGTCGATACTTCTTTATGAACTACAAGTTTTGAATTCCTTTTGTATCGAGTTATGTATGAAAATACATAATTAGATTGCTTTCTAGATAGGATTGGTTCTTTTCTATTCATTGATGTATTTGGAAATTGAATTCTGAATAGAATAGCTTGATTTTTATGAATTACTCTTGTTGTGCATAATGCTTACTTTGTGTTTGACGAAATGATTAGTTTGTTTTAGGAAAATAATTTAGTAATGAAATTTTGGTTGGATAGTTCAAAGCATGTAACTCATCCTTTTTTCATAAAAATATATCTAGTTGTATGTTTAATTATAACAATGTGTGACGATGTTCATATGATTACTAGACATAAATTTATGTTTATGTTGAAAAACTCTCAAAGTTGATGATATGTAGAGGCATGTCAGATGATTCATAAAATGTAATTTTGTCATTATAGTTGCTAGACATAGACTTATGTTGGTAAAGTGCTAGGATAAACCAAGACATTGGCAGCTAACGCTATTGAGGTGTGCACTAAACTCAATTCATATGCATAAATGTCTAGAAATAGAGGTGTGTGTGTGAATTATAATTTTTGATCTCGTGTATAAGGTTTTGGCTTTAATTCATGAGTTGCTAAGTAGTCTAAATTATTATCTCTTAGTGTTATTGAGGTTCAATATTGTGTAGAATTATATTTATTTTGTGCTTGATTTTTTACCCACAATATTGAAATGAATAGTAAGTTAATCTCACATGTAATTTCCAACACTTTATCATTATATTATCTCAACCAAAACAACATCTTGAAAATGCATTTGAAATACCAGTTTATGATTGTAATTTGATTATTGAAAGGTTATGTTAGCAAGTCCTTGTGGATACGACAACCTCTTACTTTTATACTTGTTTGCGATAGCGTAGAAAGTTTTTATACTCCTAGTTGTTGGTTAGCATATACAAGTCAGTAGTCCAACCGAGCTAAAAGTTCATTTAGTATGTCATGAAATTAATCAGAGTTATACAAGTTGGACCAAGTATGGTATGACAAAATATTGTTACACTATTAAGATCTTTACAAATGATATCAACACATATGCATATGAGAGTGATCATTTCGAAGAGATGACAAATGTGGTCGAAGAGGATCTCCGGGATTGTTATGAAATATTTGAGTTGTTGAGAAGTGATCCTAAGAAACTGTTATATGATTGTTGTACTAAATTCATAAGATTGGCAAAAATATCAAGGTTCTATAAGTTTAAATATGTTAATAGATGGACTAATAAGAGTTTTACATACTTACTTACATTTTTGGATGATATGTTATTGAAGGATAATATACTCATTTCTCGAACCTATGATGCTAGAAAAATATTGTGCTCTATTGACATGGACTACAAGAGAATACATGCATGTGTAAATGATTGCATTTGTTTGAATGAGTATGCTTCATTAAAGGGTATGTCCTAATTGTAATGTCTCACAATATAAGAAGGAAGACTCAACTCCAACAAAGGTTGTACGACATTTTCCCATCAAATCAAGATTTAAGCGTGTGTTTAACAATGCAAAAGTTGCAAATCGTTTGAAATGGAATGTTGGTGAAAGGATTAAAGATGGAAAATTTAACATCCTATACATTCTCCTCAATGGAGAAAAAATTATCATGACTATACTAGTTTTAATCAAGAATCAAGAAATTTATATCTTGCATTGTCCATTAATGGAATTAATCCACGTGTTATTAAAAGTAGCTCCCTTAGTACATGTCCAATGATGTTGATGATTTACATCCTACCACCTTGGCTATGCCCAAAACACAAGTTTATGATGTTATCTATGTAACTTTTTGTCTTAAACAACCAAGAAATGATAAATACATATGAAGCAAATATGGGAGACAATTGTATGATGAGTATGGGGAAGAAATGTTCAACTTGAGGGCTTTTATGTTCAACACAATCAATGGTATTTTGGCATATGGTATCTATTAGGATATAATATAAAATGGAGTTTTATGTGCCCTATTTGCAAACACAATATACATTAGAAGAGGTTGAAACACTATATGAAGAATGTATTCCTTAGGAATCATAGATTTTTTCATCCAAATCACCATTATCAGCGGTCGATAAAAACATTAAATGGAAACTATGAATCGATTAAACTAAAGAGTGTTAGGTATCAGTGGCCTATGAACACCTAGAAGGGGGCTTGAATAGGTGTAGCGGTTATCAATTACTGCTTCTTGAACCAAAACCCTACTACTGGAAAACAACCCAGTTAATCGATTAACAGCAAGATTTAATCGATTAACTATTGCACATAATAGAATGATCAGACATGCAATTTGCACAGTAATTAAAACAAAATTGAAGAGATATAATACAGATATTTTTATGCACAATTATTAAGTTTGTGGCAGTAAACAAATATCCAACTTTTCAATTACAGATTCAATTTATAATGGCAAGAAACATAAAGAGGATAAAGAGAGAAAGAACAGTGCAAAAAGGATTTTTATCCTGGTTCGTTTGCGGTCCACTGCAAACTACATCCAGGCGTCCCCTTCTGGATCAATGAGATTTTCTTTCTTCACAATATTGAAAAATGGATACAAATATCAATTCAATTACAAGCACATAGGACGCTCCCTTCTTGAAATCTAGGATCTCTAAATCCTTGGTTTGACTCTACCCTTCGCCTCTTAAGAAAACCTTTCTCGCGAACTAGCCCCAACCAAGATTCTTATCCTCAAATCAAGACCTCCTAGCCTTGGTGAAGAACCTCAATCTCTGTGGTGATCTCACACCAAGAGACAAATCTAGACTACACAAAAACAAGTTAAACAGTAAGGTATACTAAGCACAATAATGCTTAAAATATGACAACATAAAGACTTAAAGATTAACCCTTTTACTAACCACTTAAGCCATCAAGATTCAAATGAGTTAATCAATATCACTATACAGATAATTTCTCTCTATCAATATCTAATGCATGAGCATGTGAGCAAGATAAGAATGGATACAAAATTATGCAAAAACAGTAAGCATATAATCAGCAATTAAAACAACATAATCTCTCTTCTCACGCATGCAACTCTCTTGCAAAAACACAGTAAAACACATATGCAAAATGCTCTCTAAACATCCCTATACAATAGAATGCAATGCTATGGTTTTCTGAAAAAAGCCTTGTATTTATAGCATAGAGAATAGGCGGTTACATTCGTTGCAAAACAGTTAAATAGTTAAACAGTTAAAATAGATTTCAGTTATAACAAATATGCAACATAATTAACAATCAAGTGTAAACGCGATAATTCGAAATCATTTTACCACAAAATGTAAAGCAGTAGTTCAGCAGTAGATGTAGAGTTGTTTCAATCCAAATAAAAACAGCAATGCAATACAAAACATAAGATCTCAAGAGGAAACAAGGATCAACAAGGTCCATTAGCTAGGAAGACTAAACTAAGGCTCTAAGGTTGCCTATCTAAGGAGGATTCTGGTTGTTAGGAGTCGACGAACTACAACCACCCTTGATGGAGACACTCAGCTTGTTGAACTCAGCAACCATTCTTCTATTCTAAGAATCATTAGTAGACTAAATATAATTCCGCAAGGATCGGTAATGGTTGTCAATGTATGCATTCTGACGTTCCTCAAAATGTTCCAAATCTGTATGATATAAATCCTTAAGAGACTGAAAGTGAAGGTCCATCCTATTGTTGACACGTTGTTCCATAGCATCCATATAAGCTTGTCCAAAAGCAGGTTCCTGTGATGCATGTCATGAATGCTCCCCCCGAGTTGCAGCAAATGGCTCTTGGTTCATGTCTTGATCATCTTTACCGGAAGGATCAAGGTTAGCATTATTGAAGTCCTCTTGATATTGCCAAGTATTGCCATGCTTGTAGATGCCCATCTTGTGAATTAAACTCTCACCAATCAAGTGATCCTTGTTTGAGCAGTCCATCACTATAGTATCTGAAATATCAATATGTAGATAGTCAGTAACTCGGGATATGAAGATACTATACGAAGGTAGTCTTGATTGAGAGACTGAGACACTATACATGACCTTCAGAATCTCATCAGGCCAATTTATCATGATGTTCTCCTTCACAGCAAACATAGACCTCAAATCATTCACGGTAGGTTGTGTATGATTTGTGTTTCTCTGAATCAATATGTTGGCAACCAAGTAGTGTAGGAGTCTGTTTTCTACGGACAGTGACCCAACTTTGGTCAATTTTCCTTGGACATAGAGTTGAGGTCTACGCAGACACGACTTATACATGTCAACAGCGTCAAATGAGTTGTCGTTTGCCCAACCACAATCGCTTAAACTAGCACCAGAAAAAGCTAAACCACCCACATTCATAAAGATTTCTTCATTAATTTCCAACACCTTTCCAGCTACCATCGACCAATATTTCCCATCTTTATATCTAAAATTGGCGTAATACTCCCTCACTAGAGCAGGGTAAATATTACCTTTCAATTCCAAGAAGGGGATAGCCCCTTGAGCTTGTAAGCCATGTGGAAAATCGAAATTCTATTCTACAAGCCAAGTCACATTCGCAAACTGCATATAGGTGGGTTTTCTTCCCTGAAATTTATGCAACCAAGTTTCTTGTAGAATTAATGAGTAGTAAGGGTCCTCGCGGTTCTTCATTGGTTATGGAGGAGGCACGGCTTTTGGAGCATGTGGTGGACGTTGTGCGGTTGTCTTGATTCTCTTTCCACGTCCTCTATCCATAGCAATTAAACACTGAATCGTGATGGAAGTTTAAAGGAAGGTTGAGGAAAAACCTAGGGTAGGGTTTCGAATTTGGGGAAAAAAAATGCTTGGAAATAGGAGATTAGGAAGACGATTTATGGAGTGAGAATGCAGTGGGGTGATTAGGTTTAGGGCTAGGATGAAGCTTAGGATGATGTTGGACTTGCTCCTCTGAGATTTGAGAGAAAAAGGGATGAATGGGGTTTTGAAAAATGTCTAGAAACGCTTCTGTTTCTGATATACTGATGTCGTTAA
>NC_032019.1:30323071-30324239 GCF_001865875.1 Lupinus angustifolius | reverse complement strand
AATGCATCAGTTTCAGTGTTTTGGATGTTTTTAAAAGCATGCATGGATTTCAAACTTAATTGGATAATTTGATTTTAAGCTATCACATGTATTTAAAGTTGTAAAGCATAGAATCATGGATTATACAAGGAATCATAAGCATTCAGTCATCATTTACAAAGCATTCAAAGGGATCATGCAAGGCAATCACACACACAAAAATTAATCAAGATATTTTTCATCCAGGATTCCTAGTTCTCTTCGAAGAACATAGAACATATCTCGTGAGAGGAGATTGGTGAAAATATCTGCCAATTGTTTAGTTGTTTCAACAAATTCTAATATACAATCACCTTTTTGAACATGATCACGCAAGAAATGATGTCTTATTTCAATATGCTTAGTTCAAGAATGCAGGACGGGATTCTTGGAGAGGTTAATGGCACTCGTGTTATCACATTTAATAGGGATCTTTTCTAATATGAGCCCGAAGTCCTTAAGTTGTTGCTTCAACCAAAGGATTTGAGCGCAACACACGCCAACGGCAATGTATTCCGCTTCAGTAGTGGACAAAGCAACGCACGCTTGCATTTTGCTATGCCATGCAACTAGGGAGCTGCCTAATAGGTGACAAGTCCCACTAGTGCTTTTACGATCCAACTTACACCCAGCAAAGTTGGAATCGGAATAACCTACCACGAATAGGGGGGCATCCCTAGGATACCATAATCCCATATGAATAGTTCCTTTTAGATATCTCATGATACGTTTTACAGCAATATAATGCGATTCTTTTGGCAAAGCTTGAAACCTAGCACACATACAGAAACTGAACATAATATCAGGGCGGCTAGCAGTTAAATAAAATAAGGAGTCGATTATCCCACGATATTCGGTTACCTCAATCGCTTTTCCCTTTTCATCTCAGTCCAGATAACATGCAGATGCCATAGGTATAGATGCGTCCTTACAAAAAGGTGACTGCGTTCTTGAATTTGTGGAAACATCTAAACAGTTAGCAGATATTTTCACCAAGCCCCTTCTCAGGGATACTTTCTATGTTCTAAGGAGAGAACTAGGAATTCTTGATGAACAATATCTTGTTTAAAAATTGTTTGGTTGTTTGCATTAATTGTCTTGCCTCTATATGCCTATGTGTTTCATGTTTAAATGATATATGTTGAAAATG
>NC_032019.1:30322373-30323063 GCF_001865875.1 Lupinus angustifolius | reverse complement strand
TATCTCTTGATTAACTCTTTCTGTGATTATAAATGTCTCGATAAATCTGTTGCAATGCATGCATGTGTCCTAAAAAGTCGAAACCGTTCTGCTGCCTAAAAACCAAATTTTCATTGATTTAATCGATTATGCCAATGATTAAGCGATTACCTGGGCTTAGTTTTCGAAATTTCAATTTTTTTCTGATTTAATCGATTAAACCGCCCGTTAATCGATTACCTGGGCAATTTTTTTTGAAAATTCAAATTTTTACGCTGTTTTAATCGATTAAGGCATTACGTTAATCGATTAAAACCAGTACGTTAAAGGCAGACAGTGTCTCGGTTCTGCACTTTTTTCGACATTCTCGCAACCTCTCTGTGCTTTGAGTCTCTAAAATAGTAACCAAACTAATCCAAGTGCAATAGGATCGAATAAACCTCATCATAACCCTCTCAAACCATCCGAAATTGCTCTCTTTCATCCTTAATCCATCCAATTCCGAGTCATCCAATCCAAACCCTAGGTTAAGTTTGCCTCCTCTGCTCATTTAACACTATTTCGGGTTCAGCACATATAATGGAGCAAAGTCCTCCAAAACGGGTCAAGACTACAGCTACTCATATACGAAGAAGGGAAACCGGCTCACCCTCCACTCGGGACCGCGGTGACCCCTACTATTCCCTCATCTTGCAAGAGACCCGCTTGGCG
>NC_032019.1:30320959-30322273 GCF_001865875.1 Lupinus angustifolius | reverse complement strand
TGCTTATCAGGGGAGATCAGAACATTGCTATGCCTGATGATCAGATTGACCATCCTCCGCCTCAACCTTAGTTTAGAGGACCTTAGACCTAGGCTATCTCACCCTTAGGTTTATTTCTTCTTATGGCACTTTCTGGATTTAGTTGTTGTTGTTGCTTTCAGGACGAATGCTATGTTTTGTTTTTTGTCTTTGATTGACTTTATGGTTTGTACTATTTCATGACTTCCTCGACTCTTTATGTTATGCTGTTGTTTTTGTTTTTTTGCTTTAATTATGTCGAATAGCTTATTTGCTTTCATGAATGGTTCTTGATCATATGGGATTTGATGTTGCTAACATTGCTTAATATTTGATTAAATCTTGTATGCCATTCTCATTACCTATTAGCTATTTTTTTGTCAAATCAAGCGCATTTGTTCAATTTACCGAAAAATGAAACAGGTTAATTTGTTAAAACCCAAATTAATTCATTAACTTTGTTTTATGATTAACTAATATCTCTTCCTAGTTTTTTTGACCTGGGTTATCTTTTTGATAAGGTCAAAAGGGGGAGAAAGGTTGCTTTGTTGTTTTTTGATTGTGCAGGTTGATCGTAATAACAGCTTCCGATATATTTGCGCATCATATCAATCATGCCAACAATCTTCAAGCTTATTCATCAAACAATTGTTATTTCAATTGATGAAATTGATGTAGTGTTTGTCATCATCAAAAAGGGGGAGATTGAAAGTGTGCATGTCAAGAGGAACACTTTGGAAAGCTCTCCTAATATGTCATGGTTTTGATGAGGACAACTTGTGCCTAAAAGAGCTTGAAGATCACCAACAAATCAACGTGCTTAAGTCTTTAATTGGTACTAGGCTTAGACTAGAATCTAGTTTAAGTTGAGTCAAGGCTTAGGGCACCTAATACATGTCTCATATGCATATATCTTTAAATCATTTCATCCATGAGATATGTCATTCATAATATGTTCATGCATTACATAAATACATGTATATGTGCATTCTAGGCATAAAACTAAGTGTTAAACATGTATTATCTAAGTGCATAACGTATTTGATGTGTTATATTTGAAAATACACATTTTATTTACTGTTAATCGATTAACCAATCCTTTAATCGATTAACCCAACTACTTTGTAAAGTGGTTTCTACTGGAACACGTTTTAAAATGCTGTTAATCGATTAAGGCATATGTTAATCGATTCCATTAACCCAACTGCTGTGAAAACTGGTTGCTAATGGAACACGTTTTTTAAATGATGTTAATCGAATAAGGCATTACGTTAATCGATTAACCTAATTGTTTGT
>NC_032019.1:30318691-30320859 GCF_001865875.1 Lupinus angustifolius | reverse complement strand
CGCGACACCTATTCAACCCCCCCCCCTTCTAGGTGTATTGTAACCACTGATACCTAACAGCATTAACTCAGAAAACTCCTTACAAAGGATGTCATTAGTAGATCCAAAGATAATGTCATCAACATATATTTGTACGAGTAAAACATGATTATCATATCTACGGATGAATAGAATGGTGTCGACCAAACCTCTTTCGAACCCCTTTTCTAGAAGGTATGAACTCAATCTATCGTACCAGGCTCTAGGAGCCTATTTTAGGCCATAGAGAGCCATCTTGAGTTTATATACATGATTCGGGTATTTGAAGTTTTCAAACCCTGGTGGTTGGTCTACGTATACCTCCTCTTGAATATATCCATTTAAAAAGGCACTTTTAACATCCATTTGAAAAAGTTTAAAGTTCATGATTGATGCAAATGACAAGAGCATCCTAATGGCCTCAAGTCTGGCTACAGGAGCGTAGGTCTCATCATAAATGATGCCCTCCTCCTGGTTGTAGCCTTTGGCCACTAGGCGAGCCTTATTTCTAATTATTAAGCCAGACTCATCTAAATCGTTACGGAAGACCCATCTGGGGCCAATAACGGGATGATCTATTGGTTTGGGGACCAAGTCCCACACATTGTTTCGCTCGAACTGGTTTAGCTCTTCTTGCATAGCTATACCCCAGCGTACATCCTCGATGGCTTCATCGATGATCTTAGGCTCTAATTGAGACACGAATGCAACAAAATTACAAAAGTTTCATAAAGAGCTATAGGTTACCAATCCCGTAGATATATCACCTAGCACCTTATCGAGTGGATGATCCTTTTTAGTTTTCCATGTGATAGGCATTTCCTGATGTTGCTCTGCTACTATTTGCTCTGGTTCTTGTTGGATTTCTTCCATGTCCTGGTATGGTACTTCTTCAAGTGTACATGAAATATCATTAGAAACGACCTTTCTCTTCTCTTTTGGAGAAGATTCGTCAAAATGGACATGAATAGACTCTTCTACTTGCATGGTATATTTATTAAACACATGAAATACCTTGTTATGTAATGAATATCCTAAGAATATACCCTCATTGGATTTCGAGTCAAACTTTCCTAAAATTCTTTTTCCATTATTCAAAATAAAAAATTTGCACCTAAAAGCATGAAGATGAGCAATATTTGGTTTTCGACCTTTAAAAATTTCATAAGATGTTTTTCAAGAAGTAGGTCTAAGTAGTATTCTATTTATTACATAACATGTTGTGTGAACTGCATCAACCCAGAAATACTTTGGGACCTTGCCTTCATTTAGCATAGTCCTTGCGAGTTCCTCGACAACTCTATTTTTCCTCTCAACAACTCCATTTTTTTGAGGGGTATGAGGAGCAGAGAACTGATGCATAATACCATGTTTATTACAGAACTTATTAAATTTATGATTTTCGAATTCTCCGCCATGGTCGGATCGAATGTAAATAATCTTTAGGTTAGACTGGTTTTGGATTTGCTTGGCTAGACATTTAAAAGATTTATAAGCATCGATCTTTGATGCTAAAAATAAAGTCGAAGTGAATCTAGAGAAATCATCGACAATAACTAAGGCATAATAACTCCCACCAAAACTCATAATTTGTGATGGTCCAAACAAGTCCATATGGAGAAGCTCCAATGGTCTAGTCGTAGATATCGCATTCTTTTTATTAAATGAATTCCTGACTTGTTTACATTTCTGACATATGTCACACGAATCTTTAGTTTTAAAATCGAGTTTTGGAAGACCGATTACTAAATTATTTTTCGATAATTTTTCAAAATGCTTCACATGTTTGTGAGCGACGCGTCTATGTCAAAGCCAGATATCATCTTCTTTTGAAATAAGACATTTTGAGAAAAGAGAAGTGACATCCTCCAGATTAACCATATAAATATTATTTACCTGATACCCGACAAATTTAACGTTATTAGATAATACATCACGAATGATACAACAGTCAGAATCAAAAGACACAGTATTACCTTTGTCGCATAATTGGCTTATACTCAATAAATTGTTTTCCAAACCTTCTACGTAGAGAAAATTCTCGATTATTGTGTGGGTTGAGTTGCCAATCTTCCCGCTGCCCAAGATTCTTCCTTTGTTGTTGTCTCCATAGGTGACGAATCCTTTTTCTTTCAACGACAAGTCTAGGA
>NC_032019.1:30315496-30318591 GCF_001865875.1 Lupinus angustifolius | reverse complement strand
TGACATCCTCCAGATTAACCATATAAATATTATTTACCTGATACCCGACAAATTTAACGTTATTAGATAATACATCACGAATGATACAACAGTCAGAATCAAAAGACACAGTATTACCTTTGTCGCATAATTGGCTTATACTCAATAAATTGTGTTCCAAACCTTCTATGAAAAGGATGTTCTCGATTATTGTGTGGGTTGAGTTGCCAATCTTCCCGCTGCCCAAGATTCTTCCTTTGTTGTTGTCTCCATAGGTGACGAATCATTTTTCTTTCAACGATAAGTCTAGGAATTTTGACTTGTCCCCAGTCATAAGTCTCGAAAAGCCGCTATCAAGATACCAATTTTGTCCATGTGTTCGAAGACATATCTGCAATATAGATCACCTGCTAGACTCAGGTACCCAAATTATGTTGGGTCCTTTTTTGTTAGTGACTAAGTAGTTATCTCCCTTTCTTACCCAAGCGTAAACACCAGTGGGTATCCCATATCTCCTGATGTAATAGGAATGAGATGTATGCCCATATGTGCCACAGTAATGGCATGTAGGAACTCTATTTTTCTTATTTGAATTTCTAAATTGAATGGCATGTAGGAATTCTATTTTGCTTATTTGAATTTCTATATTGACGTGTTAGATGTCTCCTATATGGTCTGTTTTTATGGGATGAGGGAACATATCCTAATCCAGTATGGTCACCAACATTCCCTGTTTTTCTAAGCAGAGTGTCTAGTTGGTTTTTACTATTTGTGAATTTTGTGAGTTTTTCATTCAGTTTAAAATTTTTGTTTTTCAAGTCCTCGCAAGACTATGAAGTAGTATTTTGACATAAGTTATTATTCGAGCAATCGCCTGAAGCACAGGAAAAAATTAGATCTAATGTTTCTCTTTCCAATTTTAATTCATCTAATTTTTTCTGCATTTGAATTATTTTTTATTGGTTTAGCAAAATTATTCTTTTTCTCTCGTTACTTAACTTTGCTAATTTTTTAAGTTCTTCATGCATCTCAACATAAGCACTATATAATATTTCATATGAGGGAGAATTAGAAGAAAAGGATAATGTGTCAGAGTATACCTCATTTGAAGTGTCCTTGCTACCTGATCCGCAAGCCTCATCTGATATAGCCATTAAGCACAGCTTCGCGGTCTCCTCTTCATCTGAGGTGCTTGGTGTTGTTTCTTCCTCCGGTACATCCCAGACGATGTATGCTTTATTTGACTTGAAGTCTCGGGGAGTGTTCTTCTCTGAATCAACTCTTTTTAGGTAAGTGGGGCACTGATACTTCATATGTCCTAGCTTCCCACATTCATGGCAAGTGAAGCGCTCCTTTGTCTTGCCTTTCTTTGTTGATTCACGCGCTTCTTTCTTTTGGAATCGTCTAAGCCCTCCTTTCTTCTTCAATAAATTTCCAAATTTTTGTACAAGGAGGTTTACCATTTCCTCGTTAATGTTTGAATCAGAGTCATCATTATCTATCTCTTCGATGGGTTGTGATGTTGAAGCTTTAAGAGATATTCCCTTCTTTTTGCGATTAGACTCCTCATGCATTGTCAAACGCCTCAGCTCCATCTCATGCTCTTGAAGCTTTCCAAAGAGTGTTGCCAAAGGCATGGAGTCTAGATCCTTGGACTTCGTGATTGCTGTTACTTTAGGTTGCCATCTCCTATCAAGACAACGTAAGACTTTATTAGTGAGCTCTCCTTTAGTGAACATCGTATCTTAAGCGATAAGATGGTTAATGATGTGAGTGAATCGTTTTTGCATATCGCCGATTGATTCACTCGGTAGCATACGAAATAATTCGTATTCGTAAGTTAGCGCGTTTCATCGGGCGCGCTTGACTTCACTAGTGCCTTCGTGAGTCACTTGTAAAGTGTCCCACATTTCCTTGGCACTTTGACATTGAGATACCCGAAAGAATTCATCGTAGGATAGGGTCGAGGTAATGATGTTTTTGGCGCAAAGGTTGAATTGGACCTTCTTGCGCTCCTCATCAGTCCATAAGCTTTTTGGCTTTTCTTTCAGTTTGCCATCCACTAAGTGAAGTGGGGCGAAGGGGCCACTGATTACAGATTCCCAAATATCCGAATGAATAGCCTCAATGAATATTTTCATTTGGACTTTCCAGTAGGCGTAACCCTCGCCACTGAATACGGGACGGTGGTTAATGGATGCACCATCACTGCCAAAGGGCTTGGTGGAACCCATTTTTTTCCCTTTGGATCACGCGGATGCGGTTGAGCTAGCACATCGTACTAGCTCTAATACCACTTGTTATGTATTAGTGGCCTAGGAACACCTAGAGGGGGGGTTGAATAGGTGTAGCGGTTATCAATCACCGCTTCTTGAACCAAAACCCAACTGCTGGAAAACGGCCCAGTTAATTGATTAACAGTAGGGTTTAATCGATTAACTATTGCACAGAACAGAATGATCAGACAGGAAATTTGCACAGTAATTAAAACAAAATTGAACACAAAAAGTGACAAGATTCTTATCCTTAAATCTCTATGGTGAAGAACCTCAATCTCTAACTAGCCCCAGCCAAGATTCTTATCCTTAAATCAAGACCTCCTAGCCTAGGTGAAGAACCTCAATCTTTATGGTGATCTCACACCAAGAGACAAATCCATACTACACAAAAACACATTAAACTGCAAGGTATACTAAGCACAATAATGCTTAAAATATGACAGCATAAAGACTCAAAGATTAACCCTTTTACTAACCACTAAAGCCATCAAGATTCAAATGAGTTAATCAATATCACTATACAGATAATTTCTGTCTATCAATATCTAACGCATGAGCATGTGAGCAAGATAAGAATGGATACAGAATTATGCAAAAACAGTAAGCATATAACCAGAAATTAAAATAGCATAATCTCTCTTCTCACGCATGCAACTCTCTTGCAAAAACACAGTAAAACACGTATGCAAAATGCTCTGTAAACAGCCATATACAATAGAATGTAATGCTATGGTTTTCTGAACAAAGCCTTGTATTTATAGCATAGAGAATAGGCGGTTACATTCGTTGCAAAACAGTTAAACAGTTAAAACAGATTTCAGTTATAACAAATAACAG
>NC_032019.1:30303229-30315396 GCF_001865875.1 Lupinus angustifolius | reverse complement strand
TTCAAAAGGTAAACTTATCATATGTTAAGCACAACATATATACATGTTCTAGCAATTTTATTATGCCTAATATGCACATATAACATGTATGATAGATGCATGAACATACAATTAAATAGATGATATGTCCCAAGAATATGATATGACAATTAAGATGGCTTAAGAGACTAGCACCTAGGTTCACCTAACCTATACTCACTTACTAAGGCACACATCCGAAACTACTTAGATTATAGACTCGATTTAAACCCTTGTCTAGATATGACCAAATGAGCATAAGACATGTTGATTGTTGAGCAATCTTCAAACTTTGTTAGAACCTTGTCTTCATCAAAACATAGGCAAAGACATGCTAGTGCTATCCTTGACACTTTGCACTTTCAAAGGGTTTGAGTAATAACTTTTGAAAACCTTTTATAGGATAAATGGCCACTAGTGGGTGGAAGAAATGGTCAATTTTCTTTTAATTTCCATATTGGAGGTCATTATATGTATGATATTTTATCGATATTATGCATATCTAGAAGATATATATTACAAAGTCTCCTTGGTACCTTATTCAATATGCCAGGTAAGACTAAAGATGACTTTGGAAGGCAAAATTGGCCTTGGTTAGTACATGAATAAGAATAGAATTGGGGCCGATATAGAAGGGAAAATGTACATTTCTACCTCCGATGACTTATTTATCTAGGAAAGAGAAAATAGAATTTTGTAAGTTTTTTCATGGTATTAAAGTTCCATAAGGGTACTCTTGAAACATTCGGAAACTCGTATCAATGAAAGATCTCAAGTTAAAATGTCTTAAGTCTCATGATTATCAGGTACTCATGGAGCATTTCTTGCCTATTAGCATATGATCCGTTTTCTCTTAAAAAGTACAAGGCACCATAACTAAATTATGCATATTCTTCAAGGCGATTTGTAGCAATATGATTGACCGTGGGAAATTACCTACTTTGTAAAGAGAAATTATTGTGACTTTGTGTGAGCATGAGATAAATTTACTACCATATATCTGCAACATAATGGTTCGTGTAAGACACAACTATGCAGGTCTTCCTATATTAGATGTATGAACTCATTTAAGTGTTATATAAAGATGTTAAAAGGGTATGTGATAAACCGATCAAAACTAGAGGGTTGTATTGTTGAGTAATAAATTGTTAAAGAAGCCCTTGAATTTTGTATTAGATACCTAGCCGAGGCTAATTTTGTAGGAATTCCAAAGTCTTTTTATGAGGAAAGAACAATTGGTGAAGGGATTACTGGAAACAAATATTCTCTTTATCAAGGACATCATTACAGCAAGCACACCAACATATTTTACACAATGTTGCTAACCGACAAATAGGAAAAAATCTACTACCCTTGGGGTCTTAAACAAGTATAGAGTTAAGGGGTCGCCATTTCCATATAGACTTGCTAAATCTAGTCTTTCAACAATTAAATCACTATTCTAACCTAGTTTTTAAAAATATGTTTTCAAGGTTTCATAATATAGAATAGTTCAAATGTAATACAATGATAAAAGGAGTTGAGATTTAAGTTCATACTTACTATCCATATACACATGATTCAATATACAAATTCAATTCGTAATGAGTACTCCACATAAATGACCTTAATATTTATAAAAGCTAATGTTTTAGTCAATTTAGTAACTTATGCAAGAAAGCTCTATGTTTGGCAACTTAATTCCATATGATTAATAAATATGACTTGAAAAGCATGCCTCTATGTCTAGTTATCCATGTATGCAAGTTGAGTTAAAAAGCAACACCTCAATTATGCTAGTCATCAATGTCTTAATCTATACTAGCACTTTATCATAGGTAGAAATATGTCAATGTCTTGGTCTACACTAGCACTTTATAATATGTAGATCTACGTCTAGTAACTACAATAATACAATTTTGTTTTATGAACCTTCTAGCATACTTCTATGTCTAGTAGTCTATGACATTCAGTTTGAGAGATATAAAATTACAAAGTTATGCAAGTATGATACTAACATTCTATTCTAAATTCATGCAATAAGTTTGTCAAAATTAAAGCAACCATTAGTCACATACAAGAACTCAAATGTAATAAAAACTTCAAGAACTTCATATAAATAAATATGTGTGTATATATCAAGCTTGTATTACATTCAACCCCAACAAGAGAATATTTAGCTACTCATGTTAACTCCTATAGTGCTTACACTTAGTTCCCACAATCTATGTCAGCAACTCTCCCTAAAAACTCCGAAAATAAGTATTATAAATCAATATTACAATGTGCATATCAGTAAGGTCGAGTTGGAAGTCCTTAAATAGTGTTCAGATGTTGTTTCTAGTGCTCAGCATTCCGCCTATGTGTTGGGTGCATCTCCAGTGCAATGTTTAAGTGCACAAACTCGCGATGGACACACCACTGTGCGCATAATGCACCACCCACTCTGCTGAGCGCAAGTGGGCGAGCACATACGAAATTGTGGCAAAATGTTGATTTTCGCTAGTAATGACTTTTGCTCATTTTGACGATCCAATCGTCATATTTATGATTCATCTATTAGGAACAGCATATCCAAAATTCAGCTTGATCCAACGGTGAACGAATGAGTTATCGCGATTTTACTCTAACAACTCGTGGTTGAATTCATGCTTTTGTCTAGAACTTATCGTTTTGCAATTATTCTTCTGGGTTAAGCCTACAAAACATCTTACAGGTATGAATTGACCATTTAAACAATGTTTTCATCATATATTAGTAAAATTTCATTCATTTGAGTTGATTAAGTAGTTAAAGTGTCGCAAAAAGAGTTATAAAGTATGACCATTAGGACACTTATCAAACTCTCCCCAACTTAGAACTTTGTTTGTCCCCAAACAAGAGTTCAAGCTGAGTTTTTCAAAAACATGCTTGGGTTTTCAAGTATGACTTACACATTAATTATTATGGAATACATACAAAGAATATGGTGTTCACACAAGTAGACAAGTATACTAAGGAATTTACATGTAATAAATCAGGAAGTGCAAACTCCTAAGTGTTTAACAGAGTTGGAAGTGTATGTCCCTCATAAGCATGCCATAATTAAGCAACAAAGTCAATTTTGGTATTCTCTCATGTTTTAATCAAGAATGATAGATGCTATGGATCACTAAGGTCTTTTAAGTAATGTGGTTGGGCTAAAAAAGACATTGTTTTTCGGATACAAAAATGTTCTAATAGTCTAAAAGAGCATACTCAAACTTTAAGTATTAATTCTACTTGAATTATAACTTACTTTTGTTTTCCCTTTTATTTCATTACTCCATCACTCATATTTTTATTTTAATCTCTTGTAGAATTTTTATTTTTGACTCATAAGATGAGTGGAGGTTAAACCACTTATTTTCCCATTTTTTCATAGATTAGTTTTCCAACTCCCCAACTTGATTTCAATTGCACTTAGCTCTATTATCCTATTAAAACTAGGACCATATAATAACTTTTAATCTAACTTCAGGTTCCAATCAATGAATACAATTCTTTTGGATACTAGTAAGGTAAATCACACCTGGAATGGGTGAATAGTTGTAGTGGATCACTAGTCCATCTTTACCGATTAATGCGCAAAACAAAAAGTTGTTGTAGTCAATTGATTACGATTAGTGTTAATCAATTATGCATAGTTTGATTAATCAATTATATACAACATTAATCAATTATGACGTATCTTGATATTCTTGAAAAAGGATTTCTTGCAATGCAAATAATGATGATTAAGAATCTTTATTGCCCTAAATTGATTCTTGATTTTACACAGATTATTAACACTTAGCACAAATCACAAAAATTATTCAAATCAGAAATCAATAAAGACTAGAATGTAAAAGAGAAAGGGAAAGATAAAGTGTTCAAAGATTTTTATTGGAAACCCTATCTAGGCTAATCTTGAGGTGGTGGTGGTGATAAATATCCATGTGTGGCGCGCACAACGAAGATGATGCGGTCTAGACCCATGGTTAACCTCTCTTGCTAAGGCTGGAACTCAGCTGCCATGGAGTCCCTCAAAGACTAAAAATGGCCATCAATACGTACATTTAGGCGATGTTCCATGGCATCCAAATGTGTTACCCAAAAGATGGTTCGGGGTTTGGCTCACTAGGATTTGCAGCAGTATCTTCATCAGATGAGTCGCCATTCACATTGGCATTGTGATCCTCTTGATATATCCACACGTTGCCAAATTTGTAAATGCCCATTTTGTGAATGAGATGGTCACCTACTAGGTGCTCACAGGAATTTATAATCATGACGTCCACATCTAATGTGTCGATTTAGACATAATCAATAACACGGGAGATAAAAATCCCATAAGCAAGCAACCTAGATGAAGATGAGGCTACTCTAGTTATAACCTTTAGAATTTCAGCAGACTAATTTACAGCAATTCATTCCCTTATGGCAAACATCAACTTGAGATCATTGATGGTTGGTTGAGCATGGTTGGTGTTTCTCTGAACCAGAATGTACACAATTAAGTACTAAAAGAGTCGATTTTCAACTGACAATGACCCATCCTTGGTCAGTTCTCCTCTTACATACAACTTAGGTCCTCTTAAACATGATTTTTACATTTCAATAGCATCGAATGAATCTCATAAATCATTGTTACAATCTCTTAACATTGATCCATCGCTGGATAATCCTCCAACATCCAGAAACAATTCCTCATCCAATTTTATCATTTTCCCATTACCATTGAAGCATATACCACATCCTTATACCAAAAATTATTATAGAATTCCCTTATGAGTTATGGATAGACTTTACCTTTCAATTTCAAGAATTTGTTTACACCTTGGGCTTCTAATCCATGCGGGAACTCAAATCCTTGTTCCACTAGCCAACCAGCATCCGCATATCGAATGTAGGTTTGTTTCCTTCCTTGAAATTTGGCTAGATGTGTTTCTTGAAGGATTGGAGAGTAATAGGGTTCATTGCGGCCTTTTCTTCCACCTTGAGCGGAAGAGGAGCCAATATCCACACCTTGTGGACGCTTAGAAGTGGTCTTCACCCTTCTTGGACGCGGTTCACTCATGATTTTCAAGTATTAGAGTAATTAATCGATTGAATAATCGATTTTTAGAATTTGGGATTAGGTTTTCTAAAAAAGGGAAAAGGTTAGGGTTTTGGATTTTGGTGAAATTGAAGATCGTAGGAAGATGGAAATGTTATGATAGGATTCGGATTAGCTATTTCTGAGGTAGAGATCACTCAATTTGAGAAGAAATCTAGAAGGTGGGTAGCAAAGAGGTTTTAGGGTTCTAATGTAAAACGACCCAGAATAGCACTTGAACCTGATATAATGTTGTCGTTAATCGATTAATGTTAGTGGTTAATCAATTAAACACTTTATGAAATTTTCAATTTTCAGAAATTTGAGCCTAGATAATCGATTAAGAAACTTGTTAATCGATTAAATCAAGATGAACATTTATTTTCTAGTTACAGGAACTCAAATTAATTGATTAAAACATAGAAAAAAATTTTAAGAACAGAACTAAGACAAATTTTAGTGCATTTTTGAGATTTATAGGTTATGCTAAGATACTATACCTAAGACACTAACCTTAAAGGTATATGACACACTAAAGAAGTATAAAACAATCATGAAATCAGTTAAGCATAGGAATCATGCATTAATAACACATATTACTCATAAGCATATATTAAAGATCAAGATAAGGCATACAACACCTTAAAGCAAATTAGTTGAGATATTTTTCATCAATCATGCCAAGTTTTCTGTGTAACACAAAGAATGTATCCTATGGATGGGGCTTGGTGAAAGTATCTTCCAATTGCTTTGAGGTTTCATAAAAAGTCAAAAATATGGTCACCTTTTTGTGCATGATCTCTAAAAAAGTGGTGTCTTATTTAAATATGATTAGTTCTAGAATGCAGAGGTAATGCTCAGGAGCAATAAATGAGATATGGGAAGTAAGTAGAGAATAATGACAAGTGATGAAGGGATTCAATGATACATCCTCTTGGGGAGACCCCTATTTATAGTGGTCAAGGTGGATGACATGGCTCTAGAGGGTACTGTTGGAATGGTCGACCACTTTAGCATGTCGAGGGCTGCTTTTCCCAAGTCAAGTGGCTTTGGCAGGGTCGATCTCTGTGCATAATTGACTTGTAACTTGTGGCAGGTTTAATAGTTGTATTACAGTCTGTCATTGTCGTGTTGCCGGAGGGTAGGTAAGAATGCAGGTGGCATGGCAGTGCGTTGTTGGCGGCATGTCACACGGGGAGTGCTTCTAACTCCGACCTGGGATGTCTGGGGTGGAATAACTTCCCCCAGTCTAGTTGACTATTCAGAAGGGGAGCATGCATATAGACTTTAGGTGCATCAGTAGGGTGTCATTAATCTTTTGTGTCGTGCAACACCTAGCTGGTCGTCATTAAAGCTTTTTGGTTATCAGACCGTTTTGTGACGCAAAGTACATGAGTGTGATTTGCCTTTTCATTTCTTGTTGTTTTTTTATCTTGGTTCGTGGGTCGTTGTTGCATCACACTTGAGAGCCTTTTGAACGGGGAGGATGAGTTTTGAGTTGGATCGTGACAAGTGGCCTTGGCCAAGCTTTGTCTATAAATAGGGGGATCCTCCTTCATTTTCTTCATTTTGCTTTCTGAGTTCTCTACTATTGAACCTACTATGTTGCCAATCAACCTCATATTATCTTCCAACTCTTTTCAAACTTCTTCCTAGGTACTTCTTTACCTTTTTATTTCGTAATCAAGATCCTTATTACTGACCTAGAGTCTAGTTTCAATGAGGTGGAGGTTTTTTCCGGTCCTCTGCCCAATTTTCTCTCGAGTTCGTCTGGTGGCACGTTGGAGTAGGAGGTTGATAGGCAGAGAGGTCATAGGGATGGACCGGACAACTTTTCTAGGGAAACAACATACGGTCGTGGATAAGGAATCCAGTTCAAAATCTCATGCTTCTTATAGTAACAAGTTGTGGATGTCGAGAACATACATGGGAAGGGTAGATAGGTTTCCGATTCCCAAGGGCTTGGACGGCCTCGACTCTCGCTACTGGTGGGTTGATCGGGAAGTGTTGGGCACCGCTAGCTATTTCTCAAAGGGTGTGACGCCCCAGGTTTCCATCTTGGCATATGCATCGAACTACACTCAATTGCATGCTCCCTCTTCAGAAGAGCGGGTTTTCTAGGATCTCTATATGGATCAGGGGGGACAAATATAGCTTCTATTTTTACGAATATTATACCTTGAAGATTGGACTCAAAGTACCCTTGGACTGGTGGTACGTAGATGTGTTGAACCATCTAGGGGTCACTCCATCCCAGGTGCATCTGCATGCCTAGGGGTTTATCCGAGCGTTCAGACTTTTCTGCAAGGTGATGAAGTTTCCTTGCATGGTTCGCTTGTTCTTTTAGATGTTCCGGGTGACCCTCAGCACCAATTCAAACGAAGAGAAGATCGATCGTTGTGGGTGCACTTGTCTTCAGTCCAAGGGCAAGCATGCCTAGTTCCAACCTTTTGATTCTTCCGCCAAAAATTGGAAGGCGGGATTTTACTGGGTCGAAATCCTGGGAGAAAGCCATCAGTGGGTTTACGGCTCCCTGGGAGAGTGTTGTTTCCAGTTCTCATGGAACAGTAGCCTCCATTGGACGTCAGTGAAGAAGTTCAGTTACACCCTTGAAAGTCTCGAAGGCCCATAGATTGACGCTACCTAAATAATGTTAGGGTGAGTTGAGCATGGCTTTGTGCTATATTGCTGCGACTTGTCCGATGGTGACCATACTTCTGAACGACGGATAGGTAGGTATTAAGTTGTATATTTGTGGTAAGTGCCAAAATGCCTAAATTTCGTACACTTTTTATGGCACTTACCCTTGGCAAAATTGAGAAAACCAACTTAATTCAACATTTTTTGGATAAAATATCACAATCTTATATATATGCTTTATGTATTTCCTTTTTATTATATTTTGTAGGATTTAGGTGGAAAAGAGAAGATTAATCAAGTAGAAATAAAATGCTCCAAAGAGGCCAAAATGATTCACACATGACATGCGTAAGCTTGACGTGGCAAGCTATGTGCTTAGCCTTAAGCATGACTCAACAAAGACTTGGCCTATGTGGAAAAATATAGAGTCAACTTGAAGCTACTCACTAAGCAGCTTTAGCCTGGACCAAGCCCACGCCTAGCTCACCTGGACACCAACCTAGCACGGTCAGAACACAAGCCTGCCACAAGCCAACCTGCTCAAGCAGCAACTTAGCGGAGCACCTGGACCGCCCAGCTTGGAACCACACAACTGGCCAAATCAGCAAGTACCAGGCAACATCACCATCAGCACAGTCAAAGTTGCTCAAGCAGGCAGCTTAGCAGAGCCACATAGGAGCTTGGCGATATGCACCCAGCAACTTGGTCAAGTTGACTTAACCACCAACCAACCATGACCTCATGCATGACATCACTCCAATTATCCTCCATAGGCTTTCTAGATGTAGATCACAATAGCTGGGCCAGTAGCTCACAACTAGCTTGGGTGACTCAGCCCCAAGCAGGTAACTAAGCTGCTTGGCCATGATCAAACTCTTGTTGAAGGATTTGGTCAGCAGCTTGGCGGTCAAGGAGAGGAGCTAGGCTGTTGGCAGAAACTCCTATAAATAGGAGGCACCTCGAAGACAAAAGATACACATTCTCTCATCAACAAATACTCCATATTCCACTTCTCTCTAGAATCCGAAATTCTCTCTTCTTCTACACTTTCTTCTTTGTAAATTCTTGGAGGATTTCTTCTCCAAAGTAGTTTTGTTAAGTTTATTTTGTAGATTCTCCTTAATTCAATAGGAGAAGGAGTAATCAAATGAGATGTGAAAATTCATTTTACAGTCTCATTTGTGCATGGTAAAGTGTCTTAAATCCTTAGATTAAGATGGCTAATGCTCTTAAATTTTAGTTGAATTTTGGCTCCCTAATAATTATTGTAATTTCTTATTTCATTATATTGAATCATGTTTAAGTTATTACTTTGCTAATTTCAATTCTTTAGAAAGTGCTTAATGTAGTTTTAGCTTGATCACCTAAAACTTGATTTCAAGATCCAAAATGCTTATTTTTAAAGTCTTGACAAATGAACTAAAAAGTAGGAATACACCTTAGTTCATTTGCCAAATCAAAGCATCCATTTTAAGCAACTTGTAATCAAGGCTAATCAATGTTTACGGAGCCTGAAATAAGGCGTGACAACTTATTTCGTTGTGTGTCAGTGTTTTATTGATTAGTGTATTTTGCAAGGTTTGAAAATCACTTTTTCTAGTCGGGGGACTGGAGGAAATTTTATGAACTGATGTTTAGAATAACCAAAGTATAACATATAACTTTTATAAACATTTTTCATAAAAAAATGTTAAGAAATATTTTCATCATTCAAACTAAATTTTCTCCTTACGTATTTGTGTATAATAGTTGTTTATGTTTATTTATGTTTAATTGTTCAAAGTCCATAAACAAAATCAAACCAAAAATATGTTCAAACTTTATTAGTAATATAACATGATGTTCTATTAGGCAATTCCTTGTGGTTTGACATAATCATATACTATACTACAATTGAATCTTGAAAGAGATGCAAATGTAAAATAGTAAAGTGTTAACTTATAAATTTTATTTGTTGACAAAGAAAGAAACCTTCAATCAAAGTGCAATTTAATTCATAAATTGTAACTTTGTGAAAAGGAAAAATATATAGTTATAATGAGTGATCTAACTACTAACTTCTAACTTTTACTTTCTGTCATTTATTTTCTACAACTAACATTTACTTTCTTTCATTTACATTTCTGTAACTAACATTTATTTATTGCTTTATTCTTCATTCTTTGTACCAACCCTTCAAAAGAAGTGGTACAATTAAATTCTAATTTTATTGCTTTATTTATTTGTTCTTTACCAACCATCCATAAGGAAGTAGTTCGGTTAATAAAGGAATTTATCACTCATTATCACTTGTGTTAAATTGCTAATTTCATACCATTATGTCGGCGTTGAAATTTATTCCAACAAACCCGAGATGGTATGAACTTGTTAATAATTCAATGAAGCTAAGTTTTTTATTATAGGAACATTCTTGAAACCATTATACTAATGTTGGAAATTAATCCGACAAAGCCGAGATGGCGAGAAAAGAATCGACTTGTCATTAAATAAATCAATCAGAAACTTGCACTTCAATAAGCAAGCAACATAACTCTTTCAAAAATCTGTAACATGAAAGTTTTTGGTTGCATACTCATATATCTCTCTTTCTTGTAGTTGTTATGGTCGAGAGTCTAGAGAAGAATCGACTGCTGAGCCAGATCATCCAGCGATCGGGACCGGGGAAACGAGCTCGAGTGGGCTCGCCCCTTCCCACTTCTAGTCAATCTGGGGGGAGTTGACCTCCTCTGACTGGTCGAGGAGCAGATCTTCCACCTCCTCCTCCTCTTCCGACCGACCAGAGCAGGCTGGTCCAAGCGGCTCTAGTCGTTCCTGCGGTTCCAGTGATGGTTGTTTTTTGTATCGGAACCTCTAACCGAGCAGGAGGCGCCTATAGAGCCCAACATTATTGTTCCTCCTCGTGTTATCTACCACACTGTGGGTAAGGGAAAGCTCCAAGTATGGAGGGTCGGCCTCATGCAGGATACTCTTTTCCACAAGCAGTCAAGATCAACCTGATGACCTACAAGGTGAAGGTCGTCTTTCATGCATCGTTTGTTCAGGACATGATGAGGCAAGTTCGGGCAACTTCCATGATTGTTGTGTCAATCTCTAAGTGCTTGGAAGGCCAAGGCACAATAGCTGATGATTGGGGGGGTGAGGCCCTACAGGCTGTCCAGGATTGCTATTTTGCAGAGCTGTAGAAGGTGGAGGAGGCCCATTCGGTATAAGTGAACGGGATAGAGGTCTAGATAATGGCGTCTCGCCAAGAGCTATCCGGCTTGACCAATCAGTATAGGGAAGCACATTGAGTCGTCTTGACTACCCAACAAGAATTGCTTGGTTCCCAAAATGAGATGGTTAGCCTGATGGCGCATTATGAGTAGGCCAAGGGCGAGATCTGTCAACTCAATAATAAGTTGAAGCTGTCGGATGAGCAAGGGTGGCGGCTCGGGACTCTCACAACCAAGCCCGAGAGGAGGTTGCCCGTCTAACCGAAGAGGTGGTTGTTAGGTATCAGTGGCAGAATAGATTTAGAAGGGGGGTTAAATAGGTGTGGTGGAGCTCAAGTTCCATTTTTTGGTTTTTACACACTTGCTGAAAAATGCCCAGTTAATCGATTAACAAGTGGGCTTAATCGATTAAATCAAAACAGAAACAGAATGATCAGAATAGAAAGTTGCACAGTTATTAACCAACACACAGGTAGATATACAGCACATATTTTTATGCAAGATTGACAAGGATATAACAAGGTATAAGCATGCAAAATATCAGCTTCAAACTCGAATTAAAATATCTTGAAATGTAAAAGAGAAAGGGATAGAAAAGATTGTGCAAGCATTTTATCCTGGTTCATTTTTCTGTCCACTGCAAAACTACATCCAGTCCTCCCCTCTGATCTGGGAGATTTTCCTTCTTCACTATAGAACACAATGTACGTTACATACACGCTTCTAATTACAAGACTCGAACGCTCCTTTCTTGGAACCCAAAGAACTTCGTCACCCTTGATTTGACCTTTCCCAAAACCGCCTCCCAAGAAAACCTTTCTTACCGCGATTCGGCCCCAGCCAAGGTATCGCTCTTTATCCCAAGACCTCCAAGTCTTTGTGAAGAACACCTTACCTAACCGCGGCTAGGATATTTCCAATCCTTGAATTATGATGCTTTGAGTTATGAATGACTACTTAATACTCGGATATTACAATAAAGATCAAAGACTAAAACCTAAGCAACAACTCACAAGACTTCCTAGTCTAATATGAATGTACATGCATGAGGTTTATGAAAATATGCAATCATAAAAAAACTATCTCTTTTTCTTTCCAAGAAACACAAGAATGATACAAGAAAACTTTTCAAAGAACATGCAATGTGAATGTGGAACTTAAAGCCTTAGCATGATCTAGTCTTTCTCCTAATGCAACACTCTCTAATAGTTTCTAACAATGAT
>NC_032019.1:30295121-30303129 GCF_001865875.1 Lupinus angustifolius | reverse complement strand
TATGCTGAGATTTCAGTTTAAATAGAAAATTGTCTAAAGTCCTAGTTAATCGATTAAGTACCCATTTAATCAATTAACGGGTTGTTGAAAATAATTGTTTTCATTTTTCTGTTGAAACTGCAATTCTGTTAATCGATTAACAGTATTCATAATCGATTAAACAGTGTAAAATTAGCTTGTTAATGCATAGTGAACTACCTATATGATATATGATCATGTAATACATGATTTCCAAATATAATACCTTTAATGCACAAAATCAATGTATTCGAATGCATGGACCTAGTTATCATATATTTCTAGATGATTTCTCATTTTAGTGGATTAATTACTTTATTAAGTCTTGTGATACTCACACCTAGGTTTAACTAACCTAGACTCAATATCTATGGCAAGCATCTTAGACTTCTAAAAAGATAATAAAGAATTATAACCTAAGTCTAATAAGTCACCACTTGAGCCCTCGACATGTTGATGGTTGAGACATCTTCAAGCTTTAACTGACTCATTGTCTTCATTAAAACATTGCTAATGCAATCCTTGACACTTTGCACTTTCAGTGGCTGCCCTTAAGTTGGAGAGGGATGGGCTAGCAGCAGGACAGGATTTTGTTTCAATCTTGACGACGGAGTCTGCGTACCTTGCATGGGACAAGTTCCTAAGAGATATAACACCTATTCTCTTATTCAATTCTTCAAACCTATCACATCTTAGAGTTTTAGTAAGTATGTTTGCCAATTGCACTTGAGTCTTGCAATACACCACTTAAAGCTTCTCTTTGTTTACAAAATCTATAAGGAAATGAAACCTCACATCAATGTGTTTACTTCTGCCATGACTCGCTGGATTTCTTGACAAACTTATCGCTGAAACATTATCAATTCTGAGTTGCATAGGTGTTTTCACTTCCACCTTCATCTCCATTAGCAACTCCTCCAGCGACACAGCTTGGCAAGCAGCAAAGCAACCTAAGATGTACTCTACTTCATAGCTAGAAAGAGCAACAACTTGTTGTTTTGAGGAACACCACGAGATAAGAGCATTGTTGAGTAGAAACAAATATCCTGAAGTGTTCTTCCTCTCAACCAAGTCTCCACCATAATCAGAATCTTCATACCCAATCAATTCCAGTTCTGATCTTTGTCTACCATATGGGAACAGAATTCCTTGATCAATTGTTACTTGGATGTATCTCATCACTCTTTTAGCTACTAGTAGATGAGTCTTCTTGGGTTTACACATGAATCTACTCACAAGACCAACCCCAAAGGATAAGTCTGGTCTGCTATTGTACAAGAATCTCAATGAACCTACTATCTTCTTGAACATAGTTTCATTAACTGACTCACCTTCTTCATCTTTAGTCAATTTCAAGCTTATTTCAACTGGATTGCCAACTGTGTTACAGGAGTTCATGTTGAATTTCTTTAGTAACTCAGTTGCATACTTCTTTTGATGCATCATTATTCCTTCTTCAGTGTATGAAAAATCCATTCGTAGGATGTAATTTAGCTTTCCTAGATCAGTCATATCGAATTCATCCTTCATCATCCTTTTAAACTCTTCAATCCTTTCAATGTTTGACCCTGTCACTAGCAAGTCATCTACATATAGACAAATGATCAGAATTTGACATTCTGCATCTTCTTTGAGATAGACTCCATGCTTAACAAGACATTTCTTGAAGTTGAGTTTGAATAGAAATGAGTCTATCCTCTTGTTCCAGGCCCTTGGTGCTTGTTTAAGACCATACAAAGCCTTTTTTAGCTTGTAGACATATTGCTCTTTGCCTTTTATTATGAAGCCTGGTGGTTGTTGCACATATACATCTTCCATAAGTAGACCATGTAGGAATGCTGATTTTACATCAAGCTGAAATAATCCCCAGTTCTTCCACTTACAATTGCTACAATTGTCCTTATGGTTTAAATTCTAGCTACAAGGGCAAATACTTCTTTGTAATCAAGCCCTTGTATTTGTAGGAACCCTTTAGCAACAAATCTTGCTTTGTACCCGGAGATTGATCCGCCAGGGTTGAGTTTATGTTTGAATATCCATTTTACTCCTATTTGGTGTTTGTCAAGTGATAGCTCGACCAAGTCCCAAGTTTCATTTCTTTCTATTCACATGATCTCTTCAACCATTGCAACTTTCCACTCTTCTTGTGCTAAAGCTTCTAACTCATTGATAGGATTGGCGTCTGCCATTAGTGCTAGATGTATGAGATCACCTTCCTCATTGATTTGATCATCAGAGTGTATCTCATAGTCTCTGAATCTGTTGGGCATTGATCTTGATCTCTGAGATCTCTGAACTGTACGATTTTCATGACCTACTTCAGCTAAGTTTTCTGTGATAGACTCATTGCTTGTGATTTCAGGAACTTCAAGAATTAATCTGGTCAAGCTAGTTTGCATCTGTTTCCAGTCCCATTTCTCATGTTCTAGAACCACCACATCTCTACTAATCAACAATCTTTCTTTGACTATATCATAGAGTTTGTATGCACCAGTTGAGTGATAGCCTATAAATACCATGGCCTCACTTTTATCCTGAAGTTTAGTTCTTCTTTGATCTGGTACATGTCTGTAGGCTAGTGACTCAAACACCTTGAGATGACCCACAACTGGTTTTCTTCCTGTCCAGACCACAATTGGTACTTTCTCTTCTAGCCTTTTTGTTGGACATCTGTAGATATACAGATGTTGACACTGCTTCAACCCATAATTTTTGTGGTAGTTCCTTACCTTTGATCAAGCTTCTTGCCATGTTCATGATGGTTTTGTTTCTCCTTTCAGCCAAACCCTTGTGTTGAGGAGTGTAGGGTGCAGTGATTTCATGCATTATCCCATTCTTCCTGCGGTATGATTTAAATTCATTTGAAGTGAGTTCTCCTCATCCATTTGTTCTTAGAAGCTTCAGATTTTTACCACTTTCATTTTATGCAAGGGCTTTGAAGTTCATAAAGGATTCAAAGGCATCACTCTTGACCTTTATTACATCCATCCAAATCATTCTAATGAATTCATCTACAAATATTATGAAATATTTGTTTCCAGCTAAAGATGGTGTTTCAAAAGGGCCACATACATCAGAATATATTATTTCCATGATTGACTTGGATCTCATCTTTACTTCTGATTTGAATGTGTTCCTTGTTTGTTTTCCTATTAAGCAGACTTCACAAGTCTTCTCAGGTAGAGTTATTATTGGCATACCAGAGACCATTTGTCTTGATCCTAGCTGATGAAAACTCTTGAAGTTTAAGTGACCATATCTTGAGTGCCATAGCCAACTCTCATCACTGATTTCCATATAGGCCAAGTAGTGAATCTCAGTAGCCTTTATGTTCACTTGGAATGTCCTATTCATGTTCACTTTGTATATGAAGATCAGCTTGTTTTCAGAATCAAAGATATCAAGTTGTCCATTTTTCATCAGGACAATGAATCCCTTCTCTATAAGTTGAGTTATGCATAGGAGGTTGCATTTCATTTTGGGCACATACAGCACATTTGTGATTATGGACTTAGATCCATTCTCCCTGATGATGACTATATTCCTTGTGCAAACTTTACCCTACTCTTCTTTGCTGAGTCAGAGTCTATCAACCACTCCTTGTGCTTTGTCATGTGGTTTGAGCATCCTAAGTCTAGATACCAGGATTTAGTGTATGAGTCTACAGCAGAGGTTGTCACCATTAGGTTCAGTGGTTCTGAATCAAATGCATGTGTTGCGTAGGCTTCTTCATGGTTCTTGATCAAGTTGAACTTATCTTTGGTACATTCATAAGAGTAATGACCCAGCATATGACAATTGTAACATTCTACCTTGCCTTTGTCAAATCTCTTATGGTTCAATCTTGTTCTTCCTCCTCTATTTGAGGATTCAGTCCAATCATGATTTGATCTAGCTGGATTCATGTGTCCTCTTTTGTGACAACCTTGCTTTCCCTTCCATTTCTTATCTTTCCTTATGTCCTCTTCCTGAAGTGACTTGTCTTCAATGTTTGTTCAGATTTCTTGACTGGATTTTTATCAAACAACCTCAATTCATGGGCTTCCAATGAGCTTTGTAGTTCTTCTATCTTCATTGTAGCTATATCTTTTGCTTCTTCAATAACTACCACTATGAAGTCAAATCTTTGAGGCAATGATCTCATTATTTTTTTCAATTATCATGAGATCTGAGATTGATTCCCCATAGCCTTTCATTTGATTTGTTATGGTCAGAATTTTGGTGAAGTATTCACCAATTTTGTCACCTTCTTCCATGTGTAATAATAGCACATATTGTCTCCTAAGAGATTGAAGCTTTACCTTCTTTATTTTGTCTCCCCCTGCATGACTTCTGATCAGTATATCTCATGCCTCCTTGGAAGTGATTGCATTTTGAATTTTCTCAAAATGAACATCATCCACACACTGGTGGATCAGAAATAGGGCTTTGTTGTCCCTTTTCTTGGCTTCCATATGTATTGTCGTCTGTGTCTCTGCGGCATCAGGACCTAGGTGAAGAAAGTCATCTTCAATCACTTCACTTACTTCTTGAAAGCAAAATAACACTTTCATCTGTGTCCTCCATCGATCCCAAATCTTTTCAGTGATAATGGGGAGTCTCATAGAGGGGAGATTATTGTCATTTCCTCTAACCATCTTTCAACTGATCTGCTTTCTTCAATACTCCTCTTATCCCACACTGTGAATTTCTGCCTTGCCTTATTTATCAAGCTAATTCACACGCAGTGAATTTTGATCCCTTCCTTGCTCTCACCGAGCCACTCATACACACCCACAGGTTGTTGGATCTCTATGCTCTTGATACCAAAATTTGTTGGAATTCGGCAATGCCAAGTAATAGAAGAAGAAGAAAGTAATTGTGGAAGATTGAGAAGTAAAAGAATGCAGTAGATAGTTTTCTGCATACAATGATTTATTGACTTACTCTTTATAGAAAGTAGTAGTTAACTACTTTAACAGAATTTCAAACTATTACTATTAATAGGAAGTTACAACTAACTTCTTCCTATATACACAATCTATATCTCTTAATACTTGGATTATTCTATACTTTTAATAGAAGGCAAAGAAGGGAAAGGAAATACTTCAAAGTAGTAAAATACACTTATAAGATGAGTCTCAAACCTTTCATTTTAATTTCTTCTCATTCCTTCCTCTGCATAAACCAACTCGCAAACAAGCCCTAAAAGGGAAAGAAGAGAGTTGGGAGTATTGGTACAATTTGCTAGGTATGATCATGACAAGTAATAATAACCAAGCAGCATTACCTTTTTTTATGCGTCCTCTTCACAAGTGGCATAGAAATTCGTCTATAAATTTAGTTCTGAACACTAGATACCACATGGGGTGCTTGCACTTAGCAGGTGCAGATGGCATAAAAAGGTGTTAGTATGTTTAACTGCATTGTTTCAAATGTGGTCCTATTAGAATTGGTCATAACTCATACTAGGTAGTAATGAGCAATTAAATGACTAATAACGTCATTGGCTTTATGATGGTCTCTATTGAAGAGTCCAATACTGAAATATGAGATGTTTTATGATTTATAATTTTTTATATTTAAAAATAATTTAATATATAAAGAGTTAAAATATTTTTGGGATGTATGTTATTATCTACTACTAGAATGTGAGGTGTAAAAGTTAGTTTTAATTATTTATAATTTTTTATTAGAAATAATTTGAAATCTGCACCATTAAAATATTTCTAATAATATATTTCGTCTTCTCTATTCAATATTGAACTCTCTAATATCCGATTTTTATTGATATTTATACATCATGCTATAACATTTAAAATATATAGCATAGGACATCTTTATTGATATTTTCAAAGCTTTCCTAGCCCAAGCCCCATAAATAGAATCATAGTCAATAACACTCCAAAAAATCATTTTGATTCCATCCCAAATTCCAAGTTCTGTATGCTTTCGATGTGGAAAAACAATGACATTTCAAATTTCAAGCTGATATATTATAAAGAGAGTGGGGAGAAACTAATTCCAAAAGTAAGTTTTCTAAATTTACTTCTCATCTTAGCCATTAATTTTAGGAAAATTCAATAATTTCAATTAATGAATAGATCTAATTCATTAAATATCCATAGAATTAATGGTTAGGATAAAGAATAAAAAATTTAAACATACTCTTAAAGTAAGTGAATCTCTCCTCTTATAAACAAACTAAAACAAAACTACTTTAACTTTTCTACCTACCAGAGTACCTAAGGAGTGAATGAGCTAAACCAAATTGAGGATTTACATCTTAAAGAGGTGATTTGAGTTTTACTTTATTTAAACGAGTCAAATTTAAAATTTAATTGTTTAAAAATATTAAGCCTTGAGTTGGCTTCTATAACTTATTTAACAAAAATCATTTAACAAATTCCTCCCCAAATTATTCTTATGTTTATTAAGATTTAATTTTATTATAGTTATAAGATAAGAAGCAGACATAAATATAATTCACAACATCTCAATCACCACCATTAGAAAACCAAAATTTTGAGAATAAGTTTTTACAATGAACTAATTTCAAGAATTATCAATCTAATTTTCAAGAATTATCAATCATATGATAGAATATATATAAGATGAGAGAAAAAATTGTATACACATACAGTATAAGAGTTTTATATAGTATCAATTTATCATTGGCTCTTCAAAAAAAGTAATACAAATAAATAGGGGTGATATGTTAATTGTGTATAAATCTTTATATCGATAATGTATACGTATTAGACTAGTATAAAATATACAAGTATTTCATAGTGATGCAATACCTCCATAATTCTGGACTTCTCTACGTCATCTACTATGAAGATGACAACATTTACATTTTCATTGCCTTCATGCATATAAGAAAATGAAGTAATACAAATTAGTGATGGTGGAAAATTTATGTTAAAGTAGAAGTACTTTTTATTTCTTATTTCATTTCTTGATATCCACAAGGAATATAAATTTTATTAAAATCAGAAAAAAAAAATGATTTTATTTTTAAAATTAAAAAGAATACCTGCACTGCATTTTGCGAGCGTGGGCACTGGGCAGCCCTCTGCAGTTCAATGCATGGCTGTCCCACTAAACTAAGTTTTCCAACTAAACTTATAGACACAAACATATCTTAAAACAAATCCTTGTACCAAAATCTCAAATCTCAAACGTATGAAAACAGTATCAGCAGATTTAAGTAGAAAATTAGTGAAGAAATCTCTATACAGATATATGGTACTGTAATTATACTACTCATACGATTATTAAAGTCAAACTTGGTCAAAATGGGCATACGGCACAATTTTATTATCTAAATTGAACTGATCGTAACAACAACTTTTTCATTTAAAATTATTTTTTTATTAAATTTACTTAATTTTTATCAAAATATAATTCTGGAAGATCGAATATACTGTTTTTAGTATATCTAAAACATAGTAGTGATATAAATAAAAGTATGTATTACATTATTTACTGCTCCTTCAGAATTAATGTTAATATATATATATAAGAGATCCGTTTATATCCAAGTTAAGATACATGCAATCTTAGTCATTCATTTTCTTAAATCCGACTGATTAAATGGGTCAAACTTAAAAGTTTTTTAAGATTTTTTTCCTCTCATCACTTACTACACTCACCCATTTGTCTATTATATCTAAGAAAATGAATAGTTGAGATTGAGTGTAATTAATGTAACTTAATTTGAGTGTAAACGAATCTCTCCTTATATATATATATATATATGATGAGGGATTCATTTACACTCATCTTAAGTTACACTAATTACATTCAATTTCATCTATTCATTTTCTTAGATCCAACGGATCAAATGGGTCAAACTTAAAAGTTATTTAAGATTTTTCTTTTTCTCTCTCATAACTTATTGCACTCACTCATTTAGTCTGTTAGATCTAAGAAGATGAATTACTAAAATTGAGTGTAATTATTGTAACTTAAAATATGTAAAAATGAATTCCTCCTCTATATCATA
>NC_032019.1:30278397-30295021 GCF_001865875.1 Lupinus angustifolius | reverse complement strand
TATATATATAATTTTATCATTGTTTGATTTAATTAATTGATCCAATGTCTGGAATGGATTGATAAGGTTTGTGGTATTAATATGGAGCATACTTCTTATCCCACAATTTGTACTATTATTTATTTTGATTGATTGAAAAAATATATTTAAACCAAAAGTTTAATAATTTAATATTTTTTCTAATTAATCATTATGAATGACACATGAATTATATGAATTATAACACAGAAGAAGAGTTTCCGTATTAGTAATAACTATCTTAGTCCGATTATAAACATACAAACCTTGCATATGTTGACGATTAATAAAACTACAATTATGATTTTAAATTGTATAGTTACAGTGATTTTTTTTTCTGATAAGGGTATAGTTATAGTTATGAGTTACTTAAGCTCTTTGGAGTTATGGCTCATGCTAACGAATAAGGATGTTATGTTTTAAGAAAATCATATATTATATTCTTAGTTAATCAAATTTTATAAAATAATATAAAATATTTTTTTTATACTTTTTATAAAATTCCATTTAAATTAAATGAGACTTTTACTTGAGTGAGAATAAAAAATGAGACATACGAACATTGATCTCCATCTCATCCCATGCTAACAAGATTTATGGTCAAGCATTTATAATAATCATAATTATGCTAGCAAAGTTATTTAATACCTTTTCAAGAGTAGAGACTACTAAAATAAGAATAATGCTAGCAAAGGTATTACTATTAGAAAACATTGTTTGAGAAATACAAAATAGGCAATTTAGTTTTGAAAAATAAAGTTTAGGATCTCTCAATGTTTGGAATTATATTTCCCTTATCAGTTTTGAAAAAATTTGAACGGAAAAACTAGTGTACTAATGTCATGTTACTAACATATAATAATTATATACATCATCCAATTATAATGGTCAATTTTAATTTTAAAAGTGATCGATTTTTATTTAAAATTATTTTTTAATAAAAATTACTTATTTTGGTTGATATAGATGATCAAAACATTCACTAAATTTAAAAAAACTTATTTCACATCTTAGACATTAATTATAGGCAAATTGGTAAATATAATATTTTAGATTTAATCATTAATTCAGTATATTCTAAATTTATTGATTAAGATATGAAATAAAATTTTAAATTTACTTTCAGTATATTCTCTTCCTATTTATATAGGTTCTGATTGTTTTAATAACTAATACAATATTAATAGCAGTATTAGTCATTCTTTTGATTTTTTTCTTATCAAATAATCCTGACAACTTATTATCATTCTCATTACAAAATATTATAGTGCATGCACTGTCAACCTAAATATTTGTAGAGGTTTATACACCGTGAGTACACGTGTATAAAATTCTTACCGTGTATCTCTTTTTCACATAATATATTATTGTGACTTCAATGAATCAATTATATGATTTGTGACCTTTTTAATTAATCACTCATATGTTTAAGCAATCTGAAAATTAGAAAACAAGAATTGGATTTCTAAGTAATTGAGTGCAAATAAAAAAAATGGGTAGAAAAGAGAAATAGACATACTGAATCTGGTGACCCAAATTATTATTAAAAAAGATGTTATCCTATCCCCTACTACTAGTAGAAAAGAAAGAAAAAGAAGAAGAACACCCCAACCCTTGGATCTGCTTAATTGATATATTTACACATTAATTAACAAAAACGCGGCACCGCTTTGGGTGGCTCATAGCAGAACGGTGCCGCCGGGTGCTGCCACTTCTTAAAAACCACCTTCTCCTGCTCCCCACTCTGACGGCGCGGTGGCGGATGCGGTGGCTCTTCCGCCTTCAGATCAAGCGGCGGCGGTGACGATGCCAGCGGCGACAACAGGGGGATCGCCACGTTCCAGTTCACGTTGCGGTTAATCTGCAATGAGGACGGAGCGCGGCTTTGTAACCTGCTTGGCTGCTGACGGCGGTTCCCAGCGCTTGATTTGTTTCTGTTAGCATCTGCCATAGACGGCGGCGCTGAGGTAGAACTATGAATACGGCAACGAGAGAGTTAAAGCGAAAAAAGAGAGAGAGATGGGGTGATGTAGTGAGAGATAATGGTGGATGAGAGAGAGGTATAAATAGAAGGTTATGCGGTGCACACGTTCGGAATCATAAACAGAAATGGGTCAAAGTGGGGCTTGCTTGATAGTGTGGAGCACTCTAATTTCACACTCATCTGATCATTTTTATCTCCGAATCTCTGGATCTGTACCACTTTATGTAGCTTTCATTGTTAAAAATACAAAGTTAATATTTATTAAACTTATGTTATATGTTTCTAACCAATAATAAGAAAAAATGTAAAAGTGATACAACTTGTATAATTCCTTCAGAACGGATCCTCTACTCAACAACAACAATACTTTAGCTTTATTTTGAACTATTAAGGGTATTATTCTCTTATCTAAATGTAAGAAATTAATCTCTTTTAAATATGTTATTGTTCTTTTAACATTATAATAATCAAATACTTGACATTTTAGTCATCCTAAATTGCTAGCTTGTTGGTAACCATAATCTAACTTTAGTTAGAGATAACCAGATAGCAAAAACAATTTGGACACAAATAAGAAAGTAATAAAAATAATAAAATCTGGATCATTAAATAATTTTTTGTATTACATGTTAGAACTTAAACTCAGCATTAGTTTCTCTAGTAATGAATAGGATCCTAATTTCACTATTATAGATTTTGTCTATTACTTACATATTTTAAATAATTTATTTTTAGAAACTCAATTTATATTTATATTCAATTTTTTAACTATACTATTATTCATTACTTCTGTGTTTGTCACCTCTTATTTTTTAAGTTTTTTTTTCTAATTTAGTTTTTAAGTAGTAGAATACATGTTCATTTGCATGGGTCACTATGATTTATTGTAGTTTGGATTTTAATAAAACATAGCAAAATTTTAATATATATGTACATGTTTCAAATTAATATTATTTTTTTGGTATATAAATTAATATGCTGACTTCACACAATAATAAATGTGAATGTTTAAATTTAATTTTAATTTCAACAATTTTAAAACAAATGAATGTTTACATGCATTTCACTTCATTAACATTATTACTCTTCCTTTTGTGATTGTATCTGCGTGATTGTACGAATTATTATCAGCATTGATTTATTCAAATTTCATTATTGAAAATGTTTGATTCTAAAATATTCCTAATAAATAAAATTCAAATTGTATAGGATAATATATTCTTCTATATTTCTCAATATAAATTAAGGATTTCTTTTTGTACCATATTTTTTAGGATTATGTTTATAAGTTTTATATAAATTTATAAGGTCTACTTTTAGCATATTTCTTGAATAATTATATTTTATTTTAGATTGGTGCTTAATATGTTTAAAATTTTGAATATTTATACATGCAATATTAGCATAACTCTAGAATAATTACGTTTTATTTTAGAGTGATGATCATTATGGTTTGTACTAAGGATTTGCAATTTTAATATTTTGAATTCATACAATCATAAATGCACATGTTTAATTTTAACAAATCAATGTTTACACATGCAATTTTAATAATAAAAATTATTAGATTTTTTTACATTGTGTTTCCTATTGTTACTATCCCTATTACACTGACCTTTCCAATTGTTATTATTGTTTACGTTATTTTTCAGTATTTCTTTTACACTGATGTTTACGAATGGTTTATTTTTTTTATGTGAGTGTGTTTTATGAGAAGAGAATAAATGGAAGATGAGGTGAAATAATGAGCGTGTATTTCACTTCTTAGTTAATTTAATCTATCATATTATCATTACTATTCCTTTATAATTGTATCAATATTATCATATTTCATCAATATTACCATTATGGATATAATATTATCATTTTATGTTATACCCAAGTTGAATTTGCTATACATAAAAATCACACAATTATGATTGTATGAATTATTACCATTTTTTAATTTTAGGTAATGCTCATTTTAAATATAAATTTATAATATGAATATCATCATAATCACACATGCAATTGATTGAAATTATTAATATACATTATTATTTATTTCTTTACAATGAATATTCCTTAATTATGTTACCATTTATTGATTTATTAATGTTCTTTAATTATTAATATTGTTTTACGATTTAGCATAAATGCGTGAGTATTTTTTTGGTACTACCACGAGTTTCCCTTACCTTTTTCGATAATGGATTCATTTCTTTCGGGGTTTGTGGCTGCTCTTCACAACAAATGTCAATATCAGGAATCGAACTCTTGACCTTGAGGATCTAGTAGGGCCTTAACGTGAGTATATTCATATGCATTACAATGAAATTGGGTATAATAATATGATTGCTTTTATTGTAGTAAATAAATAATTCATGTAATCATACATTTTAAGATCAATTTGATGGTTTTTATGTACAATTGTTTTGAATATGTGTTACAATGATTGTAAAATAAAAAAAGTATTATCACGTTATGGATACAATATTATCATCTTTAGGTCTATTAAGGATTTTTAGGAAGAATATTATGTATGAAGATTTGCTCCTTCATACCTATGTATTCAATTAGTACAATATCATTGCTTCTTCATACTCGTGTGAATTGCTCCTTCATACACATTATAATTAGAAGTATACATATTGTAATTAGTGAGAATTGTTCCTTCATGACATGCATTGTAACATTTATGTAAAAGACTAACATTCAACATACACATAAAATTGATTGATGATCAAAAGAAGGATGAGATGCATAGAAAAAGGAAATTGCGTTTGATTTTCTCAATGAATGAGTGAAGAAAGTATACAAAGAAAGAGAGTTTAGAAAGTGACTCAGGTATGATTAACAGAACGGAAATCAAAACATCATACCTATGAAAGTAATTGATTGATGATCAAATGAAACATGACATGCAGAGAAAATTAAAAACAAAGAGTGTACATAGAAAGAATGTTTATAAGGTGACTTACGTGTCCTTAATGGAACGAAAAAATGATCAAAAAGAAGGATGACATGTAGAGAAAACAAAAAAGGAGTTTGATTTTCTCATTGAAAGAATGAAGAGAGTGTACAGAGAAAGAAAATTTAGAAAGTACTTGTACTTAATTGGATGAAAAAATCAGAAAGTTAATCGACTGATAATCAAAAGAAGGATGACAAGCAGAGAAAAAAGAAAATGAGTTTGAGAAAGAATCTAGAATTGGCTTTTTAGAGAGAAAGGAAAATGAATGAGTTTGAGAAAGATAATTTAGAATTGTATTTCTGGAGAGAAAGAAGAATGAGTTTGAGAAAGAGAGTCTAGAAATGATTTTTGAGAAGACGATGAAAACTAACCTTTGACAAAAATACCATCTTTCAAATCTAGGTATCAAAGTTTGAAAGTGCCTATTTTTTGTAATTACACTAGCCCATCCAATTTATATATAGATAGTAGATTTTAGGAAACATATCATGGATGAGAATTTGCTCCTTCATATCAGTGCGTTTAATTATTACATTTGTAAATGCAAACATACATCCCAATGAAGATAAAGTTTAATGACAAGATTAAAGACATGAACAAATCAACAAACAACAAAGCCAAGACTCAAGCTCAAACATTCAAGAAGATCAAGAAGAATAAAAGTATTTTGTATCTTCTTAGGTCTTAAGATGTTTGATTGTGTATAGTCTAGGTTAGGTGAACATTAATGGAAGTCTCACAACCTAAAATATGATCATAACTGATAATGAGACTTATATGCATACATACATGATTTACATGCACATGCATAAATACATGATCATACAATTTTGGTGCATTAAACCAAGGTTAAATCATATATCATTCAAAATCATGCATCATACTTTTACAATTCATGTAGCAGGTTCATAGCACATCAAAATAACTTTTTCAGAACACCCTTAATCGATTAAGATTGAGTTAATTGATTAAGTTGTGCAAAAGAAGAACCTGTTAATTGATTAAGTTGAGGGTTAATCAATTAATGGAAGTTACATTTTTCTGGATTCTTGATTTTAAAGAACTTTAATAGATTAAGTAAACAATTTAATTGATTAAGTAAACTGTTTAATCGATTAACTATAACAGAAAACAAAAATGTATTTTAAACCAACATTTTCCCATTTTCTAGGCAATCACAATTTTTGATTGCATTATTGATTTTCACTTTTAAATTCAAAGTTCGAATTTTCCAAGTGTTTCTAAAAAGAGAGAAAAGTATTTTGATACACAAAAGAGATAGGAGAATACTTCATGAATCATTGAAGAAATATTACAAGATTTTCAAGTCATATCAAGTTTACAAAACCTTGCATCTCACTTCTTCATATTTTGGGATGTGTGAGACTTTTGTGAAGGTTTTAGATTCTAGAAGTATGCATATTCAGCACATTTAGTTGCATCATTCTGTTTTACACATTTAGACGATTGTATTGTCTATTTCTCGTTAGTGTGTGGTATCACCAAGAAGAAGAGAAAAGGTTGGAGAAACCCTGGTTAGAAGTGGTGAAGAGACATTATAAGCTAGACTCACTGTACCAGTACCTTAGAAGTGAAGTTAGAAGTGGTACGACCGTCAATTAGAAGTGGTGATGGATCCATTAGAAGCGGTGAAGGTAGGCCATTAGAAGCTTAGCCCAAGATAGTCTTGGTGGAAATGTGTTTGTAAAACATTGTTCCATAGTGAAGAAAATCTCCCAAGATTAGAATGGAAGGTCTGGATGTAGATTGCATGTGGATAGCAACCAACTAGGATATAAGTCACGATCTTATTTCTCTTATTCCTTACTCTTTATGTTTTCGCAATTTCAATTTACCTTACTTGACATTCAAATATTTGTGAGATTATTGCATGTTTTTTTCTATGTAATTAACTACATAGATTCATCTGGTAGAGTGCATACAAGATTAGTTAAATATTTACATCTTGGTGTATCAAGAAAACAAGTGTTTTCAGAAACAAAAATTTAATAATCGGTTAAGCTTTGAAGTTAATCGATTATATGCATAATCAGTTAATCGATTGAAACATCCTTTAATCGATTAAATAGAGAGGAAAATTATTAAATATATTTTTAACCGAAAAACGGTAATCGAGTACTGAACCACCTATTCACCCCCTCTAGGTGAAGCTTAGAGCCCTGGTGAAGCAACAACAATATCACTGCTCCTTCATATGTGAACTGCTCCTTAATACATATTATAATTAGCACTATAGACATTGTAATTATTGTGAATTGTTCCTTCATGTCATTTTAACATTTCTGTAGTTGACAAACATTCAAAATATACATAAAATTCAAAAGGAAATAATTGATTGATGATCAAAAGAAGGATGAGATGCATAGAACAAAGAAAATGAGTTTGATTTTCTCATTGAAAGAGTGAAGATAGTGTACAAAGAAATAGAGTTTAGAAAGTGACTCACATGTGATTAATGTAAGTATAAGATGTCAAACTAAGAGGGGATGAATTAGGTTTTTTTGCACAATTAAGAATTTTTTGTAACTTTAATATCTAAGAGTATATTGCAGCAGAATATAGTGGCAGAAAATCAAAGTGTAGAAAATGTAAAAGTAAAGAGTAGAGAGAACAGTAGGGATACACTAGTTTTTAGACTGGTTCACTTTCTTGTCAACTTGAAGGCTACATCTAGTCCTCTTGCTAGACAAGAGATTTTACTTATTTGATGAGTTGTAATTACAAATCTCACAACCAAAATATGAGTACAATAAACACTTACCATACCTCTTCTAAGTTTCACTCTCCCTTTTTCCACCACACCCCATTGTGAAAAGTTTACAACAACTTTACAAAAGATTGAAGAATATGACTAGAGCAAATATTGCTTAGATGATATAATAATTATAAACTTGAAATAATTATAATCTTTCACTATGAGTAATACACAATGCTCAAGTGTTTTAGTGTATGAAAACTTTTGCATGGTATCTTGAAGCAAACTGAACTGAAAGTTCACAAGTCCATAACAATATCTTGTCATTTAACTGAGGAATACAATTTAATTTTCCTAGCATTTAGATTGCAATAAAATACCCTTACAAGTTCAGGCTAATAGGCACATTGTTCTCTAAAAAACTCAGCAAGATTTTGTTGCCTAAGGAGTATGGAGAAATGAAAACCATATAGTTTAAAGGAGTATAACTTACCAAACTTAGAAGCAATAAGTATTCTCCCAAGGAAATACTTTGTGAACACAGTGCGTTGCTCTTCATTTGAAAGAAGTCACGCCAAATCCAATGTATTAGCCCCCGAAGAAGTTGGTTGACTCCTTTGAAAAGCAATGGAGTTTTGCTTCTTGGTTCTCAATGAAGAAGCCATGAAAATGAAGCTTTGACAAATAAATGTTTGGAAGTTTTGAAATTGGTTTTTTATTTATCAAATGCTCTAAACTTGAAAATTATGGTCGAAATGTGTTTAGAATAAAAAATGTGATAAGAATACCCACAAATTTCAAGTAAAAGAGCAAGAAATGAGATAAGTTTGAGGTTGAAGAAGAAGATGGAATATCTAGTAAAATGGAAAAGACATATTTAAAATTTCAGAGTAATCGATCACTCACTTAGAGTAATCGATTACTCACTGCATTAAAAATGCAATTTTCAGAAATTCACTTTAGGTAATCGGTTACTATCTAGAGTAATCGGTTTCCCAATCTCTCTTACTCATCCAGTAATTGGTTACTCTCTTAGAATAATTGGTTACTGTCCTCAGATATTGAATTCTTTAGGCAACCCAATGCTTGGTAATTGGTTACTCTACCAAGTAATCAATTATTTGACCCTAAAACATGTAAAATATGAAGCATTTAAACACATAAGAGAACATATAGGCATGCAATAATCTTCATGAAGCAAATATAAATGAATATAAACACGCTAAGATAAGTCAGCTTCATCTAAACTGTCTAGTTCTTTTCTAATTTTTGAAAAACGTTCTTTTGCTAAAGGCTTGGTGAATATGTCTGTAAGTTGGTCATGAGTATTAACAAGCTCTAGGAATACATCTTTCTTTTGGACGTGGTCCCTGAAGAAGTGGTATCTTATATCAATGTGTTTGGTTCTACAATGAATTACTAGATTCTCTGTGAGGTTTATCGCACTAGTGTTATCACATTTCAAAGGAATGCATCCCAAGTCCAAACCATAATCACAAATTTTTTGCTTGAGCCACAACACTTGGGCACAACAACTACACGCTGCAATGTTCTATGTCTCAATAGTACTTAGAGCAACACAAACCTGTTTCTTGCATGACCATAGGACTAAAACATTTCCTAAGATATGGCAAGTACCACTAGTAGTTTTCCTCTCAGTTTTACACCTAGAAAAATTTGAATATGAATATCCAACCAAGTCACACACACTTCTTTTAGGATACCATAGCCCAACATTTGTCGTTCCTTTTAAATATTTCATAATTCTAGTGACAATGACAAGATGTGATTCTTTGGGTTTAGATTGATATCATGTACACAAGCAGACACTAAACAGTCAGAAGAGGAGAAATCAGCCTGAGTTCAATTAGTCCCGGCGTTATCAGTACAAGTAGCCAGAGGAGTGTACCAAAGAGTTGAGGAAGGAGAGGTTGTTAAGGAGGAGCAGTCCCAGCACGACAAGCACAATAAATAAAGAAGATCCGAGTGAAGCTGCTTGCCCAAAAGGAGTTGGAAAGACAACAGACACTTCCTTTTCTACAATATTCGATTATAGTTTAACCAGCATCGAATTACATGGATTTAAACTATCTTATGCATCTAGGTAAGCAGCATCCACGGGATTAGCCCCATTTATGATTGATCACCTTCTGAACCCACAGAGCGGTAAGGGGGTCCAACCGGAATGGAAGCCTTTAGCAGATATCACATGCTGAAAGAGGGAGCAAATCCGTCACTGGGCGAGGAAGGAAAGGCAAGGAAGATCTGTACAAGAAAGAAAGTAGATTAGAAAGCGTTAACAAGACTATCAGACCAAGAACAGAACTGCTGGAGGAAAAATAATATCATGTCTACTAGCTATAAGATAAAGAGGGGAACCGATCATACCTCGATACTTGGTTATATCTAAGCCTTTACTAGCCTCATCAATATCGACATATGTGTTAGATCCCATTGGAGTTGCAATCTCTTTGCATCCTTCCATTTCAAATCTGTTAAGCAAATCTTTGCAATATTTGGACTGACTAACAAGATACCATCCTCCATTTGCTTGATTTGATGTCTAAGAAAGCAATTCAACTTTCCCATCCTGGACATCTTGAGTTCACCTTGAATAATCTTACCAAACTCGCTACATAATTCATCTTTAGTTGAACAAAAATAATATCATCCACATAAATCTGTACAAGCAAAGTATGATGATTTATTTTCTTTATAAAACTGTAGTATCAACCTTGCCTTTCACAAAACCCTTTTCACTTAATTTTTTTAAATGGTTGTACCAAGCTCTAAACATCCATTTCATATAGTAGAAAGTTTAATGAACAGGCATATGCTAAAAGTAGATTTATAATTTGTTTCTCTACCCTTTTGACAAAAATCTATAATTTGTCTTTTCAAAAATTCAATTTTGGGCAAACTAACAACTATTTTGTGCTTAATTAAATAAAATAATCTATATGAATGTGGACTAATTTATTATAATAATGCATTAAAAAGAGAGATTAACAACTTTACTAATACTAATGACTTTTATTTTATTTTTCTCTCCATATATAACAGAGCCTTTATTTCTTGGAGATTATTGTAAAACTTTGAATCATCTCGTGTTATGTGCATTGAATAGACGCTATCGTGATGCAACATTTTGGTAAAGGCTTTTAGATACTCCTACAAAACTAATTAAAATAAAATTATAGGTATCCAAAGTGATTTAGGTCCTGCAGGGTTAGTATTTCTCTCAATTCAAACATAACGGCCAATGGGAATACCAACTTTTCTAATATAACATGAATTAGGTGTATGACCTACATTTTTACAATAAAAGCATGTAGATTATTTTTTTATACATCCTTTGTTTAAAATTTAAGAAAGAATGTTGATCAATATTTTCTTTATGATGATTATGCATGCAATTATTTTTAGTTTTTGCAAAAGCATTCTTTATCATACCATTAGTTTTTTGGCTATTTGGGTAGTCTAGACCTGTTCAGTCATTGGTGTGTTTTTCGGCTATTTGTTCAACTTATGAGTACTCTTCTTGGACATATTCAGTATCACACTTTGCACATTTGATGAAATCAGAATTTGATTTGGATTTTAAGGTCTTCAAATCCTTTTGTAAAGTTTCATTTTGACTTTCAAGACTTTTGAGAGTCTAATGTATTATTCATGCCATTCATTAAAAACATTTTGTAACTCATGATATGAAAGTGTAACATTTGGTTCAGAGTTACTAACCTCATAGTCATGGACTGATTGGTGTGAAGCTATCAAGGAAAGATGTTCTTGTTTCTCTCCTTTGTTTATGAATTTTAACAAACGTCATTATCTTATGATATAAAATTTATTCTTTTTGTAACACTCTTTTCTTAACGTTAAAACAATTACATACAAGACCGTCATTTACGTTCTTGGTTAATTATATTTTTCTTTTGTGAAAATAGCATATAATTTTTTTTATAACATATGAACATATGAATCTCTCAGGACTCACCACTTAAAGTTATAATCTAAACAACAATACATAACATAATAAACATAACACACACACACACACACACACATATATATATATATATATATATCAACATAATTATGAGTACTAGAGAATTCTCTTAGTACTCTAAGTATATATATATACATCATCAGTTCAAAGAAGCATCATAGTCAAGGAAAGAGTACACAATCCAAAGTCATACCATCAACATATACACTCTAGCATAATAGGATATATATACATAAATATACACACGCAAAAAGGTCCTATAGCTGGGTGTACACTGAACTCTCTACCACTGCACCAAAATACTATACGACTATACCATACACAAACAGACCATCAAAATCTCGACCCAACATCTTCATGCTACTATCCTCCAACAATACCCTCCTCAGGATCCTCCTCTGGATCCTCATCATCACTAGAAATATATATAATACCATCCCTGACCGTAGGCTCAACGGGCGCAGGGAAGAGGATCACTAGAAATATATATAATACCATCCCTGACCATCCCAAACCCTCTTTACCGAGCCACGAATATCAGCCCCATCATCTTGAACTCTCCCATGTACCATGTGAGAAGAGGATCCTAGAGTAAACTCCGAAATCTTTCTCACAGTAGTAGCGGGTGAATCCATATGACTCTCCTGTAAAGGAAGACACCAAAAGCACTAGCGAGTTTGAACTCCCCGAGTTGTCTCAGTACGACTAGTCGGGGTCACAAGTGGTCCCCCAGCAGAACGTCTCACCGAGGCTCTGGGTGTGCACCGAAATGGCTAACCCTACGTCTACAGGCACGAGAGGATCCAGAAGATAGGTAAATAGGAGTAGTAGGAGAAGGAATATACCTAGAAGGAGCAGGAAGAGGTATGCATCGTAACTCATAACCGTCTGGTTTGTGCATGATATAGACCGCTGGAATGGTAGAGCAGCAGGGGAGTATCACTCTATGCTTATCTAGGTACGAACACCTGATCTCTATATCTCCCCTATACACCACCCTACACCGGTCCACCTCAACCTCCCGTGATGGGAGAGGTATGATATCTATTCGACAGGGAAGAGTCACAAAAGAAGCCTATGAACCCATCACTATCTGTAATGTGAGATAGAAGAGTAAGTATCTCTATATAAGATAAACAATAAACAATTAATAAAGTCATAACTTAAAACATATCATACATGCATCAATATGACAATTTAATCATATGTATGAGCATGATGTAATGATGAATGTACTCATTAATCTGATGAGACTAATTATACTCTAGATGAATGCATGGAGAAAATGTCTCCTAACTGGGCCCCTAACAATACATCAACAACAATGGTACCGACTGATCGAGCCCGATCACCCATTTGATGTTCTTAGGAAGCAAACATAACGAATACAGCGCCATGCTCACCATTGGTAACCAAAAGGCATATAACTATCATGCACTCAATAGCGCTAGAATACCCACCGGTCAGCAAAGATAACCGCTGCATCATCCTGAGCATGATACCTTCAAGGGGTGTTAGAGGTCGCTGTAGTTACTGTGAAGAGTTCTGTCGGCTCAAGGGAGCTACCCTATTCCTGAAAAATCAATCTCCACCCACAATTTCCCCTCAACCAAGTCACACAAACAAGGTACCCCTCTGGGTTCCCAACATAAACTTAGAGTCGTATCTTCCTGTAGACTATGTTACAACAGTAAACATAGTGACATGAATATTCTGATTCATACAAAGCATAACTTTTCGTTCTTTTAGAGAAAAGAAAAATCAGGGGAAAACCTTTTTAGGGTAATAAACATTTTTTGTTGAAATTCAATTATGTCATTTTCATCAAGGTCAAACTCACTAGCTTACTGATCAAAAGGATTTTCTATCAACTATAAAAGTACGCCAGTTCAGATAAAATTCAGAAAAACATTTCCCCTTCATCCTTTGTCAAATCTTTCATAAACAAAGTCTTTAATTCTTTAAGTTCATCAAGAATGTCCATATGCTATGCCATGAAAATGCTTGATGACAGTTCAACAGTCAACTCAATAATATTTCACAGTTCAACGTTCAACAAAATATTCAATTAAATCACTACTTTCATAATCAATTTTCAATCATAATAATCATTTATATCAACAAAAATAATCATTCAATTCCATTCGACCATTTTAGTCAATCATAGTTTAGAATTAAATTAATTTATGAACAACTAAGTCTCGCTACTCAATTGTTCGCGGCCATAGAAATAGTATTCGACTGTATCCGTATATGACCTAGCTTAGAGATGCACAAATATCTTTGGCTTCATTTCTAAGCTCCTATATTAAGACACTTCTCTCCATACCTTTACCCTTTTTGAACTTAATATTTCCTTTGTCGCCGATTGCCCGAATGCTAAGTACCGGATTATATCTTAAATGATTAACTTCAATATAAGTGGATTATTCAGATTATACAAGAAAACACCTTAATGAGTCTCTAGGAATTATAACATACCCAAATATTTCATTTGGATACATTTATGATCTTGGTCAGGTACGAAAAGATTTCAGGGACACAATTGGTTTAAAACTCAGAATTCGACTTATGAGGCTCAGATTAACTTCAGAATAATTTCATAAAAATATTTAACTTGAGACACATGTTAAACTTCATAGGACAGAACTGAGCTGGACATGTTTGGGCTCAAAAAACTCAGAATTTATAGACCATAAGATAATTTGAAACATAGGCTAACACATAGTTAAAAAATGGATAGTTTTGATTGTAACTTGGGGACTGTTTTTTTTATTTTTACCCTCATCTAGCGAGGAACCCGAATCCCTATCCCTAAATAAGACCATAATGGGCTATAAAATTAAAAGATAAACATATGCATAGATCATATGTCAAATTTGGACTTTAGGAACTCAAGTTATCAAAGAATTAAGGTTCTAGAGTTTCCTTAACCCTTAAACACTTAGGATCAATTGCATGGCTTTCAAGGCTTCCAAATTTTCGAATTTTAGTCATTGAGAGAAGTTCAATAACATGGATACAAAATTCTAAACAATCTAGAGTACATGCTAGGGTTTTAACGTCAATCGCAAGCAATTCTAGGACAAGAGATGACGCTTAGAGCATCCTTTTTGGTGTAACAACAACACAAGAAGGTGGTTGGGTTTAGAGACCCTTAGACCACGAATTTTTGAGACATAGAGACCTGCACACATAATATTTCCAACATTAAAGGAGTTATAAGCATAGCCGTGATCATTTCTAACACAACCATAAGCTTACAACTCAACAACAACAACAATCATGCATGATTTCCCTAACCACACGTGGGCATAATTTTAAAATAGCAAGAACAGTCTTTACATGTCATTTTTTATAAATCAAAGATGAAATTTGAGTTCTCCGTACCTCAAATTAGCAAAGTAGGGTCCTTGGAGAAAAGCTAGAAGGAATTCCAAGCAAAACCTACACTAAAACCCATTGTTGCACCATTTGAGTTCATGACTCCTAATAGAGAATACAACTAACAAAGCCTAAGAATTGGAAGACAGAACCCATAGATATGATGTATATACCTTATAGGAGAATTGGAGTAGCTTGCATGCAATATTGAGTAGAGAAAAATGGACCTCCTTCCTTTAGCTTCAAAGCCGACGCACAAGAGAAGGAAATGGAGGAAATGATTTTTGCTTTGAGTTTGTGAGATGGGTGAAATGAAATGAGGGGAGATTCAGACCCTATGGGCTATTTATAGATGATGAAGGCTGGATTTAGTGGATTAGGATATTTTTAATTGTGATCATCATGCAACCAACTCATGGATTAAGTGGCTTGATAAGAACTAAACACATGGCATGGTAATTTTTGTTGAATTCGGTTTGGGCATTTGGTATAATGCATCGATATGATTTCTTGTAATCTAAGACATCTTAATACAATCTTAAACAATGTCTAGGTGCGTAGAGATGATAGTTCAAGCACTCAAAGAACTGACAGAAAAGATTACATGTACTTCAGGGCAATCTAGTTCAAAGGTACATTAAAACTAACATTTTCCCTAGCAACTCTTTAACTAAGTTATTTATCATAGTAAACACTAAGATAATAACTTCCTATTATCAAAACTTAATATTAAAAACCTATTATAAAAATCTAATAGGTCAGGTGGTCACTTAGACTAATTCTATCACAATTCTAAGATTATACATTAACCCAAAAACGATTAAACTTCAAAACTTGGACAACTTTGACTATTAAACTAAACTAACTTATTTTTCTCATTCTAAACCCAATTCTTATCTTAATTCTACATTAAGAACTAATATATATTTATCTACATAAAGAAACTCTCTAATTAATACTTCTTAACAAAACTCTACACGTAATTACTTGTTATCCAAGCAAGTTAGTTCTTATTCTAATAACTCTTATTTTCAAGGCAACTATTAAACATTTATCATTCTATTATCAAGAATATATAATCACATACATAAGCACATACACACACACGTATATAGTCCTATGTCTATCTAAGCAAGGTGCTAAAAGGAGGGATGTTACACTTTTGCTCTTCTTTTCCTTCTTTCTTTTGAAATTATGTTGCTTTTGTATGGTTGGACAATTACCTTAAGACAATATGGTTTTCTACATACATAGGATATGGAATCTTGCCCCGATCATGATGTTTCACTATTAATTTTGGACCTTTTTAGTTCTTCGGTCCATGTATCCTTTCAAGAGTGTCCCAATTTTCTTTTGAATATTTGCAACTTGACAATCTAAAGAATTCTTTTACTCCAAGAGACGATGTTAGAATGTTTTTGGCTATAAGGTCATACTGGAGTCTATTTTTATCTTCTTTGGTCCATCAACATTTTGATTTAGGTTGTTTAACTTCATAAACAACCATTCTGGGTATTAATGGACCTTTTTCTATTTGTAAGTTTAAGATGCCAACTAAGA
>NC_032019.1:30241809-30278297 GCF_001865875.1 Lupinus angustifolius | reverse complement strand
GGGGGGGGAGTGAATTAGTTGTTGGAAGAATATGGCTGATTTTTCTACTATCTTATCAAAGTTTATGTGCAGGAGATTATTTATGTAGAATTCAACCAAGTAAAGTAAATGTAAATGACAAGAATAAGTAGTGGAAGAGTACACAGAGTTTTTATACTTGTTCGCCTTCTTGCCACCGAAGGTTACATCCAGTACTCTTGCGACACAAGAGATTTTTCCACTAGATAATTTGAGTTGTAATTACAATTTCTCTCTCTGATAATTTTGTACCTTACACACTGACAACTTATCTACCCTTGAAAATTCCATTTTCAAGTGAACTCGTTTACCCTTCTCAACACACCTTTGTGATGAAAAGTTTACAATCAAGATAAAGAATATAACAATGACATGATTTCCTTTACAAGTTTTGACAATTTTATAACTTGCAATCCTTAATCTCACATTATAAATACTTAATATACAATGCTCTTAATCTTTTGGAAGTTTAGAACAAATGCACTTTGGAAGCAACTTCAGAAAATCTGAAAATTTAGGAACAAAGTTGCTAACAAAATGTGGAGAATTTTGTTTACTAAGTTGTGAAAGTTTTTATATGATTGTTTACAACTTGTGTATTCATGTGTTGTGAATTTGGATGTCTTAGTGCCTTTGAATAGGCTTCCAATCAACCAAGATATCCTTCCATGAAGAGGAGACACGATTAGAATGAAATCTAATCACTTTTGATGAAAGCTATTCAATTGAATTTGAAAATATGGTTTCAATTACTTTGTGCAATTGATTGTCACGATGTGGTAATCGATTACACAAATGTTTCTTCCAAGGTGGTAATCGATTAGTACACTGAATTAATCGGTTACATTTGTCAGTTTTGCTTTGTAATTTTTTTTTCAATCAGATAACCTGTTACACAGTTCTAGTAACCTGTAACAAATTGCCTCACAGTTCATGTAACCTGTTAACCAAGTTAAGTAACTCATTACTTAGCAATTTGACTTTGAATTTTTAGACATATCCAATTCTTTAAAAATGATCTTGATTAGTTTGAGCATTGCTACTAAATATTAAAGTGAGAGTAAGGATAGAAGTACCTATATGATGACTTAAATCTATAAACATCTTGAAGCTTGAATCGTCTATGTCTTCGTGGTCTTTTTCCTTTTCTTCTTTTTGTGATCTTGGTGTCTTCATCAAAACCGTACCAAGGTCAGGAGCAAGATGTTCTTCACAATCTCCCCCTTTTTGATGATGACAAACCAATATCTTTTGAAAATATAGATATGAATTTTCCCGAGGTTCAACATATGTAGATGATATAACTTTGTTGAAAGTTCGAATATGCTCCCCCTATCTTGTATACTCCCCCTTTGTTTTATTTTATGTGTCTGAAATGGTTTTACAGAAAAATACAACTCCAACTTTTCTCCCCCTTTTGACTTCATCAGAAAGAAGAAAAGCTAGTTTTGTCCAACACAATATACAAATATATAAAAAAGGGTAACAAGATATGTTGACTTATGTACAAGCCAAGGTCATAATTTTGCATGATATGAATTTTGAACAATATTAAATGCTAGAGAATAATATATCATGTAATAGCATAGCATTGAAACAACTGTTAAGAAACATAATTCATACATTGCAAATAGTTCAAGAACACATAGCACATATGTTCAAACACATAAGTAAAAGAACAAGTAAAAATAACAACAATAACAACAGTTCCGAAATAACAATAACAACAACAACGACATCAAAATACTTGAGAAAAATCCTGGAATGCTAGACTGCTACTCTTGATGATCTGTATCAGCTTTCTGAGAGTCCAAGTCCATGTAGTCCAACAAATTTGATATCCGTTTAAGTTCTTCTTGGACTTGATGATTCATTGTATTGAGAGTATCCATACGTGTAGTGATGTAGCCCTTAAGCGAAAACAACTCGTCCATTATCATTTGATTGGTAGGAGTGGATTCAGAAGAAGATGATTCAGCAAAAAATGAGGGATGAATAGGAGGGTTACTAGAAGGATTTTCTTGATATGCAGCCTGTTGATCATCGCGATGCTTGTAGATCATATAATTGGTATCTCGATAGAAACCCGTTTTTTGGATTATAGCCACATCAATCTTATCACGAGCATCGAGTGTAATTTTAGATTCTCCAACAAATGAAACACCAGAATATCCAAGTATAGCAGTCATGAGAATATCATAAGGTAATGGTCTATACTCACTTCGAAAGGTCCAGATTTGTCACATTATCATTAATGTCCAATTAATTTGGACATTGTGTGTCATAGCATACATCCATTGTAGTTCCATATCATTTACTTGTGAATGGTTTGAAAGCTTTTGAACTATGGTGTAGCTTAACATGTAATGAATCAAACGGTCCTCTAAGTTTAAGTTATCGACAGATAAAATATTTTGGTTTTACATAGAGTCACCAAAAGACCTTTGCTTACACATTTCAATTTCCCGTTTGGAGTTTCTACATGTAGAGTAGTAGAAATTCATTTTTGTTGAACCCTTCTAGGTCGTATTGAGTGCCAGAATCGACTGTCATTCCTATGTATGGTATATTACCGCAAAGTGAATTAGAGTTTTGAAGTCTAGGCCAATATCTTTTCCTTTGAAATATGAAATGATTTTATTCTTCTTAAAACTCAGATTGCAATAAAATACCTGTACATGTTCCAGATAGTAAGAACTGTGCATTTCGCAAAAATCAGAGAGTTTTTGTTGTTTGAAAAAGAGTTGGAAAAATGAAATTGTTATCCTCAAAGGAACTTAACATACCATACTTAGGTTGAAAATGGGTCGTTGCATGAAGTGCTCTTTGAAGGTTTTGTGTTGATCCTCGTTTTCCAAAAGACGTGTCAAATCCATTGTGTTGACTTTATTATGGTTTTTTTGCCTTCCTTGAGTCACGTTGGATCTTTGCTTCTTGGATCTAGAGGATAAGACCATGTTGTTGAGTTTTGAAAAACTTAGCTTTTGATGATTTTTAGATTTGGGGGTTTTTGATTTAGAACTCTAAACACAAAAATGATGGTAGGAATGTGTTTTGGAGTGAAAATGTAGTATGCAATACCACAAAAGTCAATCAAACCAGTTTAGAAAAGAATTTTTTTCAAAGTTGTGGGGGGTTACTACAGTTTGAAGGAGGGAAAATGAAGAAGATGAAGTTCAAAAATATGATTTTTGGCTTAAATAATGTAGAGTGTAACTGATTACCACGATTGAGTATTCGATTACTCAAACTTAATGTTTGGCCAATTAATCGATTAATTCATCCTGTAATCGATTATATTGGTTGCAATTTTAATAATTTCTACCATTAATGCCCTGTAATCGATTACCCTTCCATGGTAACAAAATACATACCCCAAAATAATAAAAATTAAGCAATAAAAAGCATATAAAAGTATATATAGGCATGGGATACATATAATAAAGCATATATAATGTATATATCATCATGTTAAGATAGATATGCTTTATCAGGTAAGCCTAATTCTCGTCTAAGTTTATAGAAAGGTTCTTTAGCCAAAGGTTTTGTAAAGATATCTGCTAGTTATTCATGTGTATCAACGAATTCTAAGAGAACACCTTTCTTTTGGATATGGTCCCTAAGGAAGTGGTGCCTTATATCAATATGTTTAGCCCGGGAATGCATAATGGAATTCTTTGTGAGATTTATAGCATAATATTATCACATGTTAGGGGAATACATCCTAGGTCTAATCCGTGATCTTGTAATTGTTGTTTGAGCCACAATATTTGGGCACAACAACTTCATGCAACTTGTATTCTGCCTCAGCAGTACTTAGAGCAACACAAGCTTGCTTTTTACAGGACCAAGAGACTAGGGCATTTCCAAGAATATGACAAGTACCGCTTTTACTTTTTCTCTCAGGTTTGCATCCACCGAAATCTAAATCTGAATATCCTACCAGATTACATATACTTCCTTTAGGATACCATAGTCCTACATCAAGTGTGCATGTAAGATATTTTAATATCCTTTTTTCATGGCAGTAAGATGTGACTATTTAGGCTTTGATTTATAACATGCACAAAGATAAACACTAAACATAATATCAGGTCTACTTGCGGTAAGGTAAAGAAGGGAATAAATTATAACTTGATACTTAGAGATGTTGATGCATTTTCCAGTCTCATCAACATCGATGTATGTTCTAGAACCCATAGGAGTGGCGATAGGTTTGCAGTCATCATTTTCAAAATGTTTCAGCAGATCCCTGTAGTATTTAGACTAACAAACAAAGATGTCATCCTTGAGTTGTTTGATTTGTATTCCTAGAAAGTAGTTCAACTTTCCCATCATGGATATCTCAAACTCCCCTTGCATCATCTTACCAAATTCACTACATAGAAGATCATTAGTAGAACCGAAAATAATATCACCGACATAAATTTGAACAAGTAAAATATGATGATTTATTTTCTTAATAAATAATGTAGTGACGACCTTTCCTTTAGTAAAATATTGATCAGTTACAAAGTTTGTTAGATGATTGTACCATGCACATAGATAAAATAAATATAATAACAATGGTACCTATACCAAGGATTTTTATTTTGATATTCTCTGCATAGGTAACACAGCCTCCACTACTTGAATATGAATATTTTGAATCTCCATTTGCTATGTGCTTTAAACAACCATTATCATGATAACACATTTTTGCTTATGGCTTTCAAGCATTCCTACAAAACAAATTAAAAATATTTTCTAGGTACCCAATTTTATTTGGGTCTTACAAGGTTAGCACCTTTTTCTATCCATTTATATTGGCCAGATGAGATACCATATTTTCTAATATGACAAGTATTAGGTGCGTTACCAATTTTATCACAGTAAGAACATGTGGGTAGATGCTTCTGTGTCCAAGATTTTATTTTAAAAATAGGATTAGTATGAACACTTTCTTTATAAAACTTTATAATGCTTCCCACAATTGTTTTTCCTAAGACATTCTCGTTTTTAGCCACATGACTATTTGCATAGCCAATACGTCTATAGTCTGTTGAATATCTTTGGACTTTTATGATCTTGTCTAAATTGTGACTTCTCTTGTTGAGTTTATTAAGTTCAAGACTTAATTTTGAAACTTTAGTTTCGAAAGCAACACATATGTTGACATGAAGAAGAAGTGAGTTATTCAATATCTTTCTTTAGAATATTGTTATGGTTTTCCAAAATAAAATTTTCATTTTTATGTTTTAGGAAAAGTTTGGAAAGCTTAACATATTCTTGATGCTAATCATTAAAAGAATTTTGTAACTCATCATATGAAAATGAATCATTTGGTTCAGAGTTACTAACCTCATAATCATCATTTGAGTTATGTGAAGCCATCAAGGAAATATGTGATTGCTTCTTAATTCTAAGTTCTGTATTTGAACTATCATCTTTATCTTCTTATATAGCATTTTTTCTTCTACGCTTCTTGTCCTTCTTTATTTTGAAAGTATGATACTTCTATATGACTGGACAAGCACGTTTAAGATGATCTGGGTTTGTGCATATAGAGTAGGTTGATGCTTCACTATTTGTTGCGGACCTTTGCATTTTTTTACTTCCACGCATTCTTTCTAGAGTGTCCTAAATTTCTTTTGATGATTTGCAACTTGACACTCTAAAAAATTCTTTTTCTCCTAGAGCCGAAGTAAGAATGTTTTTGGCTTTAAGGTCATATTGGATTTTCTTCTTATCTTCACCATTCCAAGCAGATTTTGGCTTTACTTACCTTACACTATTAACAACAGTGAAAGGTTCATAAGGTCCTTCCTCAACCGCATTCCAAATGTCCAGGTCTTGAGATTCTACAAAGATTCTCATCCTAATTTTCTAGAAGTCATAACATTCTCCAACAAAGCTTGAAGGGTTATTGATGTTGGAACCTTCTTCCCGAAATGATCTTGAGGCCATATTAAATACATGATCAGATTTGAGAATAGATTACTCAAAATAAGCTATGATACCAATTGTAAGTTTAAGATGCCAACTAAGAGGGGGGTGAATTAGTTGTTGGGAGAATATGACTGATTTTTCAGGTATGTTATCAAAGTTTATGTGCAACGGATTATTTATGTAGAATTCAACCAAGTAAAGAAAAAGTAAATGACAAGAATAAGTAGAAGAAGATTACACAAAGATTTTTTATACTAGTTTGCCTTCTTGTCCAGCGAAGGTTACATCTAGTACTCTTGCCACATAATTTATTTTTCCACTAGATAATTTGAGTTGTAATTACAATTTCTCTCCCCGATACTTTTGTACCTTATGCACTCACAACTTATCTACCCTTTAAAATTACCTTTTCAAGTGAACTCTTTTCCCCTTCTTAACACACCCTTGTGATGAAAAGTTTACAACCAAGATGAAGAATATAACAATGGTATAATTGCCTTTACAAGTTTTGACAATTCTATAACTTGCAATTCTTAAAATCACAATATAATTACTTAGTATACATTTCTCTTAATCTTTTGAAAGTTTAGAAAAAATGCACTTTGGATGCAACTTCAGAAAATCTGAAAGTTTAGGAACAAAGTTGCTAGCAAAATGTGTAGAATTTTGTTTACTAAGTTGTGAAAGTTTTTGTATGATTGTGTATAACTTGTGTATTCGTGTGTTGTGAATATGGATGTCTCATTGCCTTTGAATAGGCTTCCAATAAGGCAAGATATCCTTCGATGAAGAGGAGACATGATTGGAATGAAACCTACTCACTTTGGATAAAAGGTTTTCATTTGAATTTGAAAATATGGTTTCAATAGCTCTGTGTAAATGATTTTCATGATGTGGTAATCGATTACCCGAATGTTTCGTCCAAGGTGCTAATTAGTTAATACACTGAATTAATCGGTTACATCAGTCAGTTTTGTTTTGTAACTATTTTCTCAGTCAAGTAACCTGTTACGCAGTTCTAGTAACCTGTTACCAACTGCCTCACGGTTCAGGTAACCTGTTACGTAGTTTTGGTAACCTGTTAACCAGGTCAAGTAGCTCATTACTTAGCAATTTGACTTTTCATTTTTAGACATGTCCAATTCTTTAAAAATGATCTTGGTTAGTTTGAGCATTGCTACTAAATATTAAAGTGAGTGTAAGGATAGAAGTACCTATATGAAGACTTAAATCTATAAACATGTTGAAGCTTGAATCTTCTATGTCTTCATGGTCTTCTTCCTTTTCTTCTTTTTTGATCTTGATGTCTTCATCAAAACCGTGCCAAGTTCAGGAGCAAGATATACTTCACACTATTAAGTCTCATATATCTAAGTCTAGGGATTCTATGAGGATTCTAATTTTGATTTTAGAATGCATAATGTTCTCTAATGAAACATCGAGAGCTATTGATGTTAGAACCTTCTCCCAAAAAGGATTTAGAGTTCATCTTAGAGTGTAGGATCAAGGGAGTATCTTAACCAACCTTAGCTTTTGTTTGTAAGTATAAGATGATAGACTAAGCAGAGGGGGTGAATTAGTTATCTACACAATTGACAATTTTTCACAACATTAAAATGTAAGAGTATAGTGTAGTGGAATATAGTTGCAGAAAAGAGTAGAATGAAAAGTATTGATACACCAGTTTCTAAATTGGTTCACCTTCTTGTCCATTTGAAGGCTACATCCAGTTGATGTGAACCCTTTTTCGAAGGTTCTTAGATTCACAATGGTTCTTGGATGGTGTATCACCTTTGGCTGAGATTGCTTGAACCATGGCCTAGAATTGCTTTATTTTGTCCGAGACAAGTTGTAGGCATACGATTGGCCAAGACAAATGACTCTTTGACCGAACCAATTTGTGTGTTGGGCCGTTTGGTTGAGTCAGGATGCAGTCATGGCCTAGTGTGGTTGTTTTGGTCGTGTCTTGGTGTTCCTGGCCCATTTTGTGAGGATCTGACCAAGACTAGGTGAATCTGGCCTAGTCTAGCAGAGACAGGCCGAGTCTGACTGGGTCAAAATTTGGTATGGCTGAGCCAAAAGTTGTTGTCTAGGATAATTATATGTGGGCAACAGAAATATATATGTTAGGATAAACGAAATGGAGAAGATTGGAATGTAATGGCACCACAAACAAGTGAGTTGATTGATAAGCCAAGTGATAATCGCAACAAAGAAGGATCCTTGATAAGATTTCTAATTCTTGGTTTAGCCCAGAATGATATTAGGAGCAAATGCTCAACTAATCTATGGAATAATCCAAATTTAACATCAAAGTCTTCTTCTTTAGTCATCCTCACACGAGTACATATATAGTGGTTTGGCCTAGCTTGGCCTCCACGAAATTCAATGGAAATTAAAAGGAATTAACTTGCCTAATTAAGACTCCTAAAACATTACTTAATGGCTGGTCATGTAGGATACCATTTCATCATGAATTCAGCATGTTAACACGACCTCATTCATGTATTATTCGACCATGCTCTTACACATAATTGCCACATGTTTGTTCTCCTAAATTATTTCATTGTTGTCTTCATGTTGTCCACGACCTGATGAAGGAATTGAAGGTAAGAGACCTTGGATTCCATTCTCCATTGATGTCTTTGGCCAAAAGCATAAATTCTTTGAGCACATGGTGTAAATGCCATAATTCCCTTCATGGATCAATTGATTGCTAGCATAGGATTCTATGTTGAGTAATTTCTACAAGCGTTCCACCTTGACCATGACTTACACACCACTAGCATATAGGAAAATGGTTAGAACATGAAACAATAGTCCATAAAGAGTGTCCAATGACTAGCTTGCTTGTTGGCTAACATTGAATGCCAACCTTCAAAACGTCCACATGAGTCATTTTGAGAACCTGAATGCTACGGTCCAGACCATGGATTGACGAGTCTCTATATCATGACATTTGAATACTAGCCACTCTCCTCATTCAACTATGGGAGTTACACTTTAATTGGCCTTTTACTCATGAATTGACAAGGCTTTATTTGAAATTCAAATAATTTAAAACATGCTGGAAATAATTAAATCCAAGTGCAAAAGTGTAATGAAAAAATGCTCTTGGGAACCACTTAGCATATTGATCCACATTGGCCAAATTATGGCTTAGCCAAGGTGCCTCGCCCAACTGGCTAGGTCATGCGCTCAACAGGTCACTTAGTGCTAGGCCATGCCCAATTGGCATATGCGCCACACCCACACCCAGCCTGGTGCATCTGTCTCGATCAAGTTTGGTCTTGCGCCCAACGTCAGGTTGCATGTACCTAGCGCCATGGTCAGGTCTTCCCTTGTGCCTCGGTCAGACTTGGCTTAGTGCCTTGGTCAGGATTTGGCTCCTATGCCTCGACCAGAAATGTCCTACACCCAGCGTCCTGGTCTATGCGCCTAACACCCTAGTGCATCTGTCCAGGCCATATGGCCTTGTGCCTGATTGGCTCAGTCAGATTCTGGGCCTGGCCTGGTGCCTGCTTCGCTTGGTAAGCTTCTTGGCCAAGGTTAGATTTTTGGCTCGTGCACATTATGAGACATCTTATGGAATTGACCCACAAAAATTGTTTTACCCCTCATTGGGTCACATCTTCCCCTCCTTGTTGAAGAGGATTTGACCTCAAATTCAAGTGGACATATCCTTCCGAATCAAAGACTTTCCTCTTGAACTTTTCATGGGCTTTATCTCCATTTCCCAGATAAAAAACAATCGTTTTCAATCTTTCACTCCCACTATCAACATAGTCATCTTGGATCACCCTGTTGATAAATATATTGATTGATGGTAAAAAATGTGTAAATTAAGAATACCCATTTTTCACAATCAAGGTTGAATCTCCATTATTGTGTGTCTTAAATATTTTCACAAGACCCACTACTTCTCTAAGTTCCACACGTGAGTTGATAGGTGGAAGAACACAAATTGCTTATTTGGAAAATAATTTACCAACACCCTGTAAAAATTGATCAACAAAATTTGACAAACAATTTTCATTAGAATGGTTACTAAATAAAAACAATTTCCCAGAAGAGGGTAGGAATATGGGTTTCTTTGAAACCACAACACTCTTAACCTAACTTTGAATACCACTCATAGTATTTGCATTCTTTGTGTTTTCCCTCAAAGTGTTTTCCTCACTCACAAGTGTTTCACTCATGATTTCAGCCTCTCATTTTCATTTTATGGATGCATATTGTAATGACCTCTTGAACTCCCTTGAGAAGTGTATTGGCACAAAATTTGTTTGGTTTGGCTTGGCTTAGGTTGGCTCAACAATTTGTTGTGGCTGGCTTGTTGATAGGCACTTGGAGTATATCTTCTTCTCATCACATCCTTTAATTTCTCCCAAGTACCAATTGGTTTGGCACCACATCTACTTCTCTCCTTTTGGGATTGATCCCACCATCTTAAGGCATATTCCTTAAATTTTGAAGTAGCCACCTTAATCTTTTTCTATTCTTTATAAAAATTACAATTGAATATATTTTCCATCGTTATTTTCCACTACAAATAGTCTTTTGGATCATTTTTGCCAATAAAGATTGAAACCTTTATTTTGGCTTCCCTTATAGGAAGTTTCCCATCCAACTCTAGCCTCATTTGTTCCATTTGATTTTGAAAGGCTTGGAATTGGTTTGTCAATATGGCATACATTGTGGATGTGCTAGGACTCATTTTTGTACATGACACTTTTGGCTCGCAACTTTTTGACTTTTGACCAATTCTTGACACTTTTTGGTTTTGGACAATTTTTGGTTGACTCGTATTTGACACTTTGGTTTTTGACTTGACACTTTCGGTTGTGACACTTTTTTTTGAGTTTTTGGACTTGACTGTTTCGGTTGACACTTTTTGTTTTTGACTTGTAAAAGAAAAGAAAAATGAAGACACGACTCTAGAAGGACTTGATACCAACTAGACATAAGTGGTCTAGACACCAAACAAGAAGTGGCTCTGATACCACCTCATGTGAACCCTTTTTGAATGGTTCTTGGATTCGCGATCGTTCTTGGATGGTGTATCACCTTTGGCCAAGATTGCTTGAACCATGGCCTAGGTTAGCTTTATTTTGGCCGAAACAAGTTGTAGGCAAAGGCTTGGTGATAAGTGGCAAAAATACCTAATTTTCATATACTTTTTATGGCACTTATCCAATGCAAAAATGTGAAAACCAACTTAATTCAACACTTTTTACATAAACTTTGTATGTTTGAATAATATAATTTCTGATCGCCTCTTGTTCAAGTTCCCCTTGAATTTTGTAGGAAATTGATTAATTCAAAAGAAAGCCAAGAATGCATGCCAAAGCACAAGCCAAAAGTCCAAAAGAAAATGCTCAAAAGAAAAAAGGCAAGTACGACATCTTGTGTGCTTAAGCTTGTCACCAAAAAGATAACTTAGGCTTGAAAGAAATCTACCTTCTTCACCATGAAGAAACCCAAGCTAGGTAAGCAAATCAAAGCATAAACTCAAAAGCTTACCTAGACTTGAAGAAATCATGCCCAAAAGTGCCAAGTAACCAACTAAAAGCAACTCAAAAATCATGGAAAAAAGGTTGCTTCGGCATGAAGAAAGGTTGGTTCCTTCACCATGAAGGAACCAAGCAGTTGGGCGTGGGTGAAGCCTGAGCTAGGCAGCTAGCAGGTTAGAAAACCTAGCCATGAAGAAAGCTTGGCCAACTCATCAAGCAACTTGCCTATTCTTTACTTGAAGGCCAAGCCCAAGACCTCATGCATGCCATATGTTCTGAATAAGCAAGTAGGAGGTGTCACCTTGCATGAACCTATCCCATAATAGGTTGTCCAAGCTAGCTACCCAAGATGGGACAAGCTGCTGACCCACCAGTGAGCTAAGCGACCAAGAAGGAGAGCTAGGCGGTCCAGAATGCCTATAAAAGGCACATTCGTTTCCTCACTTCAAACACATTGCACATAGTTGTATATTCTTTGTAATCTCTTCTCCTTTTATTCATTTTCAGTTCTCTCTCATTTGAGAGTGTTTTTAGGCTGTTTTTAGACTTTTAGTTCATAGAAATTGAAAGGGAATGAAGTTGACAAATGAGGTGCAAAAACATGATTTTCTAACCTCATTTGGAATCAAAAGCATCTCATCCTTGGATAGATGGCTCATGCTCCTACATATTGACTTGGATTATGGTGTAAGATTATTTCTTTTCTTCATTTGTATCTTGTTTTGATTTTAATACATTCAAGTTAATACTTTTGGTTAAGTTTTGATTCTTTATGAAGTTCTTAATGCGGTTTTAGCTTGATCACCTAAAACTTGATTTAAAGATCCAAAATGCTTTTTCATAAAGTGTTGACAAGTGAACTAAAAATTATAACCCACACCTTAGTTGAGTTTCCACATCAAGCATCTATTTTAAGCAACTTATGTTCAAGGCTAAATGATGTTAATGGAGCCTGAAGTAGGGTGTAACAACCTACTCCGACGAGTGACACCTAACTATTGTTTAATGTATTACATAAGGTTTGAAAATCATCTTATCATTCTAGGACACTAGATGAAGGATTTATAAATGGCGTGTGGAATTAAGCAAAAGTATAGCACATAACTTGTAATGTTTTCAAAATTATTTGAGTCAAGAAATAATTCCATCTTTCAATCAATTTAACCCTATTGAATTTCTAAATAGTTAGTTCTTTACTTTTTCATGTTTCTTACTTCATAAAAATCACAAAAACAACTTTATATGATACTTTCTTACTTTTGATAAAATATACAAAGTATGAGTAAATTTTTATTAGGCAATTCCTTGTGGTTCGACATAACTGTATACTATACTACAATAGAATCTTGAAAGAGATGCAAATGTAAAATAGTAAAGTGTTAACTTATAAATTTTATCTGTTGACAGAGAAAGAAACTTAGAATCAAAGTGCAATTTAATTCATAAATTGTATCTTTGTGAAAAGGAAAAATACACAGTTATAATAAGTGATCTAACTAGTAACTTTTACTTTCTGTCATTTATTTTCCACAACTAACATTTATTTTATGTCATTTAAATTCTACAAGTAACTATTTATTGCTTTATTTATTTATTCTTTACCAACTTTCCATAAGGAAGTAGTTTGGTTAATAAAGGAAAACGAAAAATAAATATCACTATTATCACTTGTATTAATTTGCTAAATTCATACCATTAAACCGGCGTTGGAATTTATTCCAACAAAGCCGAGATGGTATGAAGTTGTTAATAATTGAATAAAACTAAGTTTTTGATTAAAGGAACATTCTTGAAACAATTAAACTGGCGTTGGAATTTATTCCAACAAAGCCGAGATGGCGAGCAAAGAAAACTTTCCTCAATAAATAGCAAGAAAACTCTTTCAACACTTGGTCGAGACAAATGACTCTTTGTCCGAGCCAATTTGCTTGTTGGGGCTGTTTGGCTGAGTGAGGATGTAGTCCTGGCCTAGTTTGAATGTTCTGACCGTGTCTGGGTGTTCCTGGCCCAGTCTGTGTGGATCTGACCGAGAGTGGGTGAATCTGGCCTAGTCTAGCTGGGTCAGGCTGAGTCTAGCTGGGTTAGAATTTGGTTTGGCTGAGCCAAAAGTTGTCTAGGCTAATTTTATGTGAGCAGTGAAATATATATGTTATGATAAAAGAAATGGAAAAGATTGGAAAGTGATGGCACCACAAACAAGTGACTTGTTTGATAAGCTAAGGGATAATCGCCACAAGGAAGGATCCTTGATAAGATTTCTAATTCTTGGTTAAGCCAAGAGTCTATTAGGAGCCTATACTCAACAAATCTATGAAATCAATCCAAATTTAACATCAAAGTCTTCTTTCTTTATTCATCATCACATGAGTACATATATAGTGGTTTGGCCTAGCTTGTCCTCCACGAAATTCAATGGAAATTAAAAGGAATTAACTTTCCTAATTAAGACTCCTAAAACACTACTTCATTGTTGGTCACGTAGGATACTATTCCACCATAAATTCAACACGTTAACAAGGCCTCATTCATATATTATTCGGCCATGACTCTTACATATAATTCCCACATGTTTATTCTCCTAAATTATGACATTAAAGAAGAAATAAAGAAATAAACATTGGATTCCATTGTTGTCTTCTTTTTGTTCACGACCTCATGAAAGAATTGAAGGTAAGAGACCTTGGATCTCATTCTCCATTGAAGTCTTTGGCCAAAAGCATAAATTCTTTGAGAACATGGTGTAAATGCCATAACTCCCTTCACAACTCAATTGATTGATAGCATAAGGATTCTATGTTGAATAATTTCCATGAACATTCCACCTTGACCATGACTCACACACGGCTAGCATATATGAAAATGGTTTGAACATGGAATAATGGTCCATAAAGAGTGTCCAACTGCTAGCTTGCTTGTTGGCTAACATTTGATGCCAACCTTTAAAAATTTCACACGAGCCATTTTTAGAACTTGAGGGCCATAGTCCAGACCATGGACTAATTGGTCTTCATGTGTTGACATTTGTATAACCACTCTGCTCATTCAATTTTGGGAGTTACACTTTAATTGGCCTTTTACTCATGAATTTACAAAGCTTTATTTGAAATTCAAATAATTAAAAAAATGTTGGAAATAATTAAGTCGAAGTGCAAATGTGTGCTGAAATAATGCTCATGGGTCCCACTTAGCTTATTGATCCACATGGGCCAAATTATGGCTCAACCAAGGTGCCTCGCCTAGATGGCCAGGTTATGCGCCTTGTGGGTTACTTGGTTCTAGGCCAAACCTAGCTGGTCTGTGTGCCATGCCCAACCTGGTGTAAATGTCTCGGTCAAGCTTGGTTTTGCACCCAGCGCCATAGTCAGGTCTGGACCCTATGCCTCGATCAGAGTTGACTTAGTTCCTTGGTCAGGATTTGGCTCAAGTGCCTCGGTTAGAAATGTCCCACGCCAGCGTCCAGGTCCATGCGCCCAACGCCCTAGTGCATCTGTCCAGGATAGATGGCCTTATGCCTGGTTGGCTTAGTCAAATTCTTGACCTGGCCTCGTGCCTGCTTGACTTGGTTAGCTTCTTGGCCGAGGTTAGATTTTTGGCTCGTGCCTATCATGAGACATCTTATGGACTTGACCCATGGAAATTGGGTTACCCCTCCTTGGGTCACATCACTTGTCATTTTGCCACACAAGAGATTTTATTGATTTGATGAGTTATAATTGCAAGTTAAACCCCAAGATTATGAGTACAATACACACTCACCACAACCTCACCACATAGAATAACACCTCTTCTAAGTTTCACTCTTCCCCTTTCCATCTTACTCTATGGTGAATAATTTACAACAACTTTACAAAAGATTGAAGAATATGGCTCGAGCAAAAAGTTCTTAGATGATATAACAATTCTAAACTTGCAATCCTTATAATATTTCACTACGAATAATACACAATGCTCAAGTGTTTTAGTGTATGAAAACATAGAAAAACAATTGAATGCTACTTTATAAAAATTCTGAAAGTTTAATCTCAAAGTTGTAAGAACAAAGTGTATGAAATATGATATGTAAGTTGTTTTGTAAAGTGTATGAAAGTTATTTGGATAGGCTCCGACCAGCTATCATACCCTTAACTAAAGGTAGAATTCGATATGGATGAAAGTCATTTGTTTTGGATGAAAGCTGATTAGGTTGGATATGAAAATCTGGTGTAACAACTCTAAATAATCGATTACTGATAAGTGCCAAAAATGCATAAATTTCATATACTTTTTATGGCACTTATCCTTGGCAAAATTGAAAAAACCAACTTAATTCAACACTTTTTGGATAAAATATCACAATCTTGTATATATGCTTTGTGTATTTCCTTTTTATTATATTTTGTAGGGTTTAGGTGGAAAAGAAAAGAATTAATCAAATACAAACAAAATGCTTAAAATAGGTCAAAATGATCCATAAATGACATGCTTAAGCATGATGTGGGAACCTGTGTGCTTAGCCTTAAGCATGACTCAACAAGACTTGGCCTATGTGGCAAAATATGGATTCAACTTGAAGTTGCTCACTAAGCAGCTTAGCTTGGACCAAGCCCACACCTAGCTGACCTGGACACCAACTTAGCACGGCCAGACCCAACCTGACATGGTCAGAACACAAGCCTGACACAAGACAACCTGCTCAAGCAGAAAACTTAGCGGAGCACCTGCACTACCCAACTTGGAAAAACACACCTGGCCAGATCTGCAAGCACCAGGCCGCATCACCATCAACACAGTCAAAGTTACTCAAGTAGGCAGCTTAGCGGTGCCACATAAGGAACTTGGCGGTTTGCACCCAGCAACTTCGTCAAGTTTACTTAGCCACCAAGCAACTATGACAACATACATGACCTCACTCCAAGTAGCCTCCATAGGCTTTTCAGAGGTAGCTCATAATAGCTGGGCCAGTAGCTCACAACTAGCTTGGGTGAGTCAACCCCAAGCGGGTGACTAAGTTGTTTGGCCAAGTCACCAAACCCATGCTGAAGTGTTTGGTCAGCAGTTTGGCGGTGGAAGAGAGGAGCTTCGCGGTTGCAGAGAACTCCTATAAATAGGAGGCACTTCAAGGCTTAATTCATTCATTCATATATACATTTTCTCATCAACACATTCTCCACTTCTCTCTAGAATCCGAAATTCTCTCTTCTTCTACTTGTTCTTTTTAATTTCTTGGAGGATTTCTTCTCCAAAGTAGTTTAGGTAAGTTTATTTTTTAGTTTATCCTTAATTCAAGAGGAGAAGGAGTAATCAAATGAAATGTAAAAGTTCATTTTGCAATCTCATTTGTGCACGCAAAGTGTCTTAAATCCCTTGATTGAGATGGCTAATGCTCCTAAATTTTAGTTGAGTTCTGGCTCACTAATATTTCTTGTTTCATTATATTGAATCATGTTTAAGTTATTACTTTGTCAATTTCAATTGTTTAGAAAGTGCTTAATGCGATTTTAGCTTGATCTCCTAAATCTTGATTTCAAGATCCAAAATGCTTCTTTTTAAAGTCTTGACAAATGAACACAAAAGTAGGAATACACCTTAGTTCATTTGCCAAATCAAAGCATCTATTTTAAGCAACTTGTAATCAAGGCTAATCAATGTTTACGGAGCCTGAAATAAGGCGCGACAACTTATTTCGTCGAGTGGCAGTTTTCTATTAATTAGTGTATTTTGCAAGGTTTGAAAATCACCTTTTCTAGCCTGGGGACTGGGGGAAATTTTATGAACTGATGTTTGGAATAACCAAAATATAACACATAACTTTTATAAACATTTTTCATAGAAACATGTTAAGAAATATTTCAAATATTCAAACTAAATTTTCTCCTCAAGAATTTGTGCATAATATTTGTTTATGTTTATTTATCTTTACTTGTTCAAATTCCATAAACAAAATCAAACCAAAAATATGTTCAATTAGTAATATAGCTTGTTTATAATAATTTTCTATTAGGCAAGTCCTTGTGGTTCGACATAACCCTATACTATACTACAATTGAATCTTGAAAGAGATGCAAATGAAAATAGTAAACTGTTAACTTATAAAATTATTTGTTGACAAAGAAAGACACCTTGAATCAAAGTGCAATTTAATTCATAAATTGTATCTTTATGAAAAGAAAAAAATACACAGTTATAATGAGTGATCTAACTACTAAATTTTACTTTCTATCGTTTCACTAACTAACATTTATTTTCTGTCATTTAAATTTCCGCAACTAACATTTATTTATTGCTTTATTCCTTTTTATTTATATCAACCCTTCAAAAGAAGTGGTACAGTTAAATTATAGTTTTATTGCTTTATCTATTTGTTGTTTACCAACCTTGCATGAGGAAGTAGTTCGGTTAATAAAGGAAAAACAAAATAAACATCACTCATTATCACTTGTGTTAAATTTCTAAATTCATACCATTATTTCGGTGTTGGATTTCATTCCAACAAAGCCGAGATGATATGAAATTGTTAATAATTCAATAAAGCAAATTTTTTATTAAAGAAACATTCTTGAAACCATTATACCGACGTTGAAATTTATTTCAACAAAGCCGAGATGGCGAGCAAAGAATCGACATGTCATTAAATAAATCAATCAGAAACTTGCCTTAAAAAGTAGCAAGGAAAACACTTTCAACAATTACTTTAGTGGTTAACCGATACCCAAATGTTCTATCCAACTGAATAATCAGTTACTCCCAGTGAGTAATTGGTTACTATATGTTAAAATTGTTGTGTAACCTGTTATTTAATTTGGGTAACCTGATACTCAGTCCTAGCAACCTGTTACTCAATTCAAGTAACTTGTTACTTAGGTCTAGTAACATGTTACTTAGGTCAGGTAAACAGCTAGTTAGCTTCTAAAAAATTAAGTTTATATGCTTCTAAGTTTCAATATAATTTCAAAAAGGTTTTTTTACTTGACCACTATGATTAAACATAATTAAAACACTTATGAATGAAGTATCCATATTAGAAGACCATATGAATCTTGATCTTGAAAGCATGTCTTCTTAAGTCTTCAAGGTCTTCTTCCATTTTCTTCTTTTTTTGGTGACTTTGGTGTCTTAATCAAAACTATGTCAAGTTCAAGAGTAATATCTTCTTCACAGTTAATAGAACAGAAATAAAAACATCATACTTGTGCAGGTAATTGATTGATTGATGATGAAAAGAAGGATGACATGCAGAGAAAATGGAAAATAAATTTAATTTTCTCATTGAAAGTGTGAAGAGAGCGTACATAGAAATAAAATTTAGAAAGTGACTTACCTGTACTTTATTGAGCAAAACAAATAGAAGGTTAATTGATTAATGATGAAAAGAAGGATGACATGCAGAGAAAAAGAAAAGTTAGTATGAGAAAGATAATTTAGATTTGAATTTTTAGAGAGAAAGGAAAAGGAATTTGAGAAATAGAGTTTAGAAAGTGATTTTTGAGAAGATGAGAAAGATTTTTGACAAAAATACCCTATTTCAAATTTAGGTGTCAAAATTTGAAAGTTTCTATTTTTATAATTACACCAGCCCATCCAATTCATATATAGATAATAGATATAGATTAAATAACATTAATTTAATTAAGTTATATAAATTTGTATGACATCTAATAATTTTTTAAACTATATTCTGATAATTGTCAAATTGGTTGTTAATTTTAACCAAACGAGTTATTGCAAATAAGTATATAAGATTGTTGAACCTACAAGCATTATTTTGATATTATTTTGATTAGAGAACTAATGAAATTTGGATTGAAAGAGGTTTTTGTTTAGTGAAAGTATTAAAATTAAACTAATGTAAAAGTAAGCTATTTAAAAATATTAAGTTAAGAGATGAAGAATTTGATATTAGATTTCACTATCTGTTCTTTAGTATCCAATAATGACATTCATATACAACTATTCCTATGATTTCCACACCACTAGTTCTTATGTATTTATCAATCCCTTGAGTAAACAAATCAAATGACTAAATTAACTAATTCTCAATTCCTTGACAATTTAATCACCTAATTATAATAATATGGGTGTTAGAATGATATTTCAATTAATCATATTCCTAAGCATCAATATGTTACTAGTTGATATATTTTAGATTTAGTTTAAACATGGAAATCCCATTACTCATATTTAAACCTTAGATCATGCACTAGGTGATCAAATTAACACAAGCATTAGGAATAAGAATAACCAAAGAAAAACAATGGAATAATATTAAACAATTAAATAGTCATGTTGAACACATCGAGTTTAAATAATTACATCTAACCCAAGACAGAAGGATTTACCTACTCATTCTCATAGAAGCTATAACCATTTGATTGGTAGACATTCTTCTTCTTTCCAAGCTTCCTAGACTGGTTGCTATCTCAATTATAATATTGTTTCCTCTCAATGATGATAAGTGGTGATTAGTGATGATCAATGATGTCTTAGCTACTCTCCTAAGTTATTCTATTCTTCCATATCTTTTTCTTTATCTCTGGGATATTGATTAGAATTAGGTGGTTGAATTATTATCGTCAAAGATTATAATTAGAATTAGGTGATTGAGTCATTATTTTCGAAGATTCCGATGAAGATTAGGTGTTTGAGTCCTTATCTTCGAAGATTATAATTACAATTAGATGGTTGAATCATTATCTTTAAGGATTATGATTAGAATTAGGTGGTTGAGTCTTTATCTTCATATATTAGCATTATCTAACCACCTTTGACAACTTTTGCTCCTTTTAGCTTCTAACCACCTAAAATAGCATAATACACACATAATAGGATTTGGTATAAACATTTAACTGTAATTACATTTATATAAACCTTTAGGATTAAAAGATGCTCAATTTTCATTATTATTTAAAGTAATTTTCAAACTTAACATATTCATAACCTTGAACAATACCAAATGATATGCAATAGAGATAGTAATATATCATCTTGAAGATGCTAATTTTGAATTTTTGACTATTTTCAAATCTATATATACATTTAAACAACTTGAGTGGTAAGAAAAATGGTTTAGTTTGATTTAAAATATTTGAATAAAAAAATAATGACCTTTTATAAGAATTTAAATTATTTGATATCACTTATGATTTTTAATGTTTTTAATTGGGTAGTATTATTATTGTATTAGGTTCAATTGGCGTGCTCTTATAATATAATTTTTTTACCTTTACAATTAAAAAAAATCATTATCATTCACAACTATAAGTTTTATTTTTTTTATAAAAATCAATAACATTTAAAACTTAAAATGTAGATGATGTGCTATACCCTATAGCTACACACCAACAAGACGTTGGTCAAGTTGTGTAAGGTCTCACTGGATACTAGTGTTCGACTTCTAGGAGCGACAATTATTGGGAGGTGCACCATCAAACCCCGAAAGAGATTAGTTCCTTACCAAAAAGGTGAGAGAATACCCTTGATAGTATAAAAAAAACCCTATAGTTGCAGACCTATTTTTTATATATTATTTATTGATTAAATTTTTTATTTTATATCTTAAGAGTTACTTTCATGTATTTTATTTAAATATTTCAATTTTTATTTCAAATCTATGTTTTATAAATTCAATTAATATTTATACTTTAATTTCTAGTTATACTACTATTTATTACTCCTTTTTTCCATCCAAAATTTCTCTGTTTTCTTTTAAATAGATTCCTATATGGTTTAAATGGAATTGTTTTAGTCCATTTGTATCAATATTTTACATTACTTATTAATTCTTTAAATTATGTGCATAACTTTAGTTATTATAAATTCTAGTATAAAAATTAGCATACTTTTGAATAAATATATTAATTATGAATGTGAGTTAAGGTTTCTTTGAACTTTTAAAAAACGTAAATCGTATAAAAAAGTCTATAATAATAGTATTGTGTCATAACAATGAATGAGATAGAAATTATTACTTTGTACTATTAAAAGGTTTATAAGTAAAATAATAAATATACGACCTATGTATGATTTAAATATATTGGTACTTTGTGATGGAACATGCTCCCAATATCTACCTGCTTGATCCGGCTAGGGAGACATACATGTTTATCCCGATTAATAGTACAAGCATTTATATTTATTTTAAAATTTTAATAAAAAATAAATAACAAAAGAGTGTAATACCTATATATTGACTAGGGGTGAGCAAGACCTGGCCCGACCTATAGACTCATCTCAACCGGATGACTTAGGGACAGGTCTGGCACATCCAAATAAATAAAAAAGAACAAACCCGATTAAAAGGGACATATCCGTCATAAAAAAAGGACAGGTTCGAGTCTATGTCCGGGTCATCTGGTCCATCCCTTATAGTTATATATCAAGAATAATTAAATAAGTACCTATCAATTACCATTATGTTCAGCCCACATAAGTCAAATACCTACAAGCATAGAAAACCAGTTAAATTTTAGTTTTTGTGTACTTTGTGTGAACTCTTATTTAAGTTTCCTTTTTCATTTAATAGCTAGTTATTGTATTCATTTTTGTGTGAACTTTTGAGTATTGACATGTTATCATTTCAGATCTCATGTATTTTTTATCATTGATAAGAACACTTCAACTTTTGTTGACATTTGACAATTTAAATTGTTCTGAAATTTTCAACGTATTATATGATTGATATTGTGCTAGGTATCTTGAGATGAGTCTATTATGTGAACATGCCTTGTTTTATATATTACATGACTTGTTTATTTAATTGTGAATATGTTATTAATTCTTTGTTCTATGCATTAAGTGTCTTTTACTAGTGATGCAAATATATATGCTCAAGTTAATAATATCTCATTACAGAATGAGACAAACTTTAAGGCCTGGAAGGAAGCCGTATAAATTATTCTTGATTGTATGAATTTAAATTGAAACTTCATATAGAGAAATTCATTTCTACTCTGGAAAACCTCGATGATGTTAAAATTGAGAAATGAGAATACTCTAACTGAATGTTTTAATGATCATGCCACACTCTATTCTAAAAGCGTTTTGGGGCTTCATTTTTTAGAGTCAAAGTCCAAGGAAGTTCCTTGAAAAAATAGAATAATACTTTGACAAAAATGAAAAGTCAGAGACGAGTAACCTTTTGATTAAACTCATCTCCATGAAGTATAAAGGCAAAGAGAACATAAATGAGTATATTATGGAGATGTCTAATCTCATATCAAAACTCAAGCCACTTAAGTTAGAGCTTGGTGATGACTTACTCGTCCACTTGAGTTTGACCTTGCTTCCTACACATTTTGGGCAATTCAAAGTGAGCTATAACATTCAGAAGGACAAATAGTTCTTCAATGAGCTTATATCTCATTATGTGCAAGAGGAAGAGAGGTTGTAGAGAGAAAAGACTAAAAGTTCTCACTTGGCTATGACCTCTCAGAATAAGAAAAAAAAAGAATAATAACGGTGCTCCGAAAGGGCCTTATCAGCAAAAGAAACTGAAGGGTGATGAGGAATTTACCTACTAATTCTATAAAAATCAATGACACATGAAGAAAGAGTGTCCTAAATATGCCACATATAGTGTTAATAAAGGTAAATTTCTCACTCTAGTTTGTTCCGAAGTTAATTTAGATTTTGTACCAAATGATACTTGGTGGTTTGATTCTGATGCTACTACTCATATAAGTATCACTATATAGGGTTGCATGTGGAGCCAATAGCTAAGTGATGAAGAAAGATTCATCTTTGTGGATGATGACAAAAGGGCTGTAGTTAAGGCTATTGAACATTATATTATGTTCAAGATCCGAGTTTCATTTGGATTTATTTGAGATTGTTGTGCCGTCTTTTAGGCATAATTTAATTAGTATTTCGAACTTGGTCAAATTTGATTTTTCTTGTTCTTTTGGAAGTAATAAAGTAGTCTCTGTCAAAATTAAAATGTTGTTAGTTCCAATAATGAAATACTGCACACAAATTCATGTGGTACAAAATGTAAATTAAAAGAGAATCCAAGCACCATTTGGCATAAGCGTTTATGTCATATATCTAAACAAAGAATATAGAAACTTGTGTTGTATGAAACTCTTAACCCTTTAGATTTATCAGACTTTGAAGTTTGTGTTGAGTGCATAAAGGGAAAATAGACAAACAAAAGGAAATTAGGTGCTGAAAGAGCTAAAGATGTCTTAGAACTAATACATATGGATATATATGGTCCTTTCCCTTTGGCTTCTCGAAATGAACGACATTACTTTATTATGTTCGTAGACGATACTTTAGGTAAGATTACCTATATCTTATACATGAGATGTCCTAATCTGTGAAATTTTTCAAGACTGAAGTTGAACTTCAAATTGGAAAGAAAATTAAAGCTATCAAATTTGACTACGGTGGTGAATACTATGACAGATATAATGGATCAAGAGAACAACGTCCAAGGCCATTAGCACTTTTCCTTAAAGAATGTGGAATTGTTTTGCAATATACTATACTAGGAAAATATAGCATGAATGGTGTTGTTGAGCGATGAAACCGAACTCTTAAGGATATCGTGACAATATGATTAGTCATTCTTCCTTACTAGAGTGTTTTTGGAGGAAACTTTAAAGATACAGTTTATATCATTAATAATGCCAAGTAAAACAATTAACAAAGCCTCATATTAGCTTTGGACTAGTAAAAGACCAAGCTTAAACACTTGCACATTTCGGGTTGTCCAACTGAGGTGCAACTTTATAGGCCACATGAAAGAAAACTGGACTCAATAACAATTAGTTGTTATTTTGTTGACTATGTTAAACACTCTCGGGGCTATAAATTTTATGATTCCACATCAAGATTCTCTTTGAAATTGGAAATAAAAGATTTCTTGGAGATGTTGAGTTTGGGAAGGATGAAAACATAAGCAATGTCGTCTTTGAGGAAGAACCTGACACTAATGGTGAACAAGTTCTGTGTCTGTTTCTATTCAAGGAACAACTTCGATAATAGAAGATAATTTTCAGAATATTATTCCTTACAATATTCCAGAACAAGACAACAATGAGGTTTTCCCTTATGTACCTATAGAGCAAATTCAACAACATCAACAAGTAGAAGTGCCATTAAGGAGATCCATTAGATAGAGGAGAAGCAAAATTTCTTATGATTATATTGTATTTCTTCCAAAACACGTGGAGGACATCAGGTTAATAGAGGATGATCAATTCAACTTCTGTCAAGCCATAAAAGGTTCTAACTCTCAAAAGTGGATTGATGCCATTAAAGATGAGATGAAGTCTATGCATGAAAATGACGTTTAGGATCTTGTCCAATTACCCGAAGGTGCAAAACCTATTAGTTGCAAATGGATATTTAAAACCAAGAGGAATTCGAAGGGTAATATTGACAGATATAAAGCTCATCTAGTTGCTAAAGGCTAAACTCAGAAAGAAGTCTTTGACTATGAAGAAATCTTCTCTCTAGTATCGTTGAAAGATTCTTATAGAATAATATTGGCACTAGTAGCTCATTTTGATTTAGAGCTACATTAGATTCATGTTAAGACTGTGTTTCTAAATAATGACATTGAAGAAATAATCTATATGGTGCATATAGAAAATATTGTGTCAATTGGCTCAAAGTCTATGGTATGAAGGTTAAAGAAATCCATCTATGACCTTAAAGAAGCTTCTTGTCAATAGTATCAGAAGTTCCATCAAGTCATTACCGCGTATGGTTTTGATGCAAATAATATTGATGATTGTGTGTACCAAAGGTTCAGTATGAGTAAATTTACATTCCTAGTATTATATGTCGATGATATAATGCTTGTTAGCGGTGACATGAAACTATTGCATGAGACTATGATATTTCTAATGAAGAACTTCAAAATGAAAGATCTTGGAGAAACTTCTTTTGTTTTAGGTATTCAGATACTAAGAGATTGCTCTAAAGGTATCGTAAGGATGTCAGAAGAAAACTATATTGGTAAAGTCCTAGATAGATTTGGCATGAAAGATAGTAAACTGGGGGATACCCCTATAGCTAAGAAGATAAGTTTAGTCTTAAACAATGCCTCAAAAATGACCTTGAAAGACACGGGAAGCAAAAAATTCCTTATGTATCTACAATAGGAAGTCTAATGTATGCTCAAGTTTGTACACGTCCTGACATAGCGTTTATCGTGAGAGTTTTGGAAATATATTTGAGCCATCGTGGAATACATCACTGGAAGGCAATCTAACATGTTATGCATTACTTGAAGATAACAAAGGAGTACATGCTCACTTATTGGAGGTATGAGAATTTAGAGATCATTATGTACTTTGACTCCGACTTTGCTTGATGTCAAGACAGTTGAAGCTCCACCTCAGGATATGTATTTATATTGGTTGGAGGTGCAATCTCTATGAAGTCTACTAAAAAGATGCTCATAGCTCCTTCAACCTTGACTGCGGAGTTCATGACTTGTTTATAGACGTCAAATCATGTCATATAATTGTGGAATTTTGTTACTAGCTTAGGTGTGGTCAATGGCATTGAAAGACTACTAAGAATTTATTGTGACAACAAGTCCGTGATTCTTTACTCAAACAATAATAGGAGATCTACAAAATCAAAATTTATTGACATCAAGTTTCCGCTTGATAAAGAAAATGTCCAAAAAAGACAAATTTCGAAAGAACATATAGGGAGAAATTTTATGCTAGTTGATCCAATGAATATAGGTTTGGTACCTAAAGTCTTTCATGAGCACATTTCTCATATGGATGTGTTTCCTTAGGGTACCTTAGTTTAGTGTGAGTCTATATGTTTTATGATTTACTTTGGACGTCATATATAGTTTTTTTATGCATAATAAAGTTGATGGTTCATTGTTCTATTTTGAACTTATGTTTTTTTGTTTGTAACTATTGTATTACAATTAAAGATTTTGGAATGATCTCACTAAAGAATAAATCAGGACCACCTAGAAATATATATGTTCGAGATCACATTACATGAAATTTCCATGTCATTCATCCATATTAGATATATGTCATTAAGTATATTAATATGGTGATCGTCGTGGTCGAGTCACGCTTGAATGTGATGAATATCACAATAGTTCCATAGTTAATATATAAGATATATTAGATTGTATTAAGGAGAAATCTAAATATAAATAACATATAAATGCACACCTAAAGAATAGTGATATAATTGTTTCGGGGAAAATATGACACCCAATTGTTTCAGAAAAAAATATAAGGTGTACATCATATATTCAATATAATTATATCGACTATTTATTTTGGGTTACAAAACAAGTGATCTATATAGTTCAGACAACTCATGAATTCTAAAACTGGTAACAAATATGAGCTTAATGAATAGATACCCAAACAATTGGCCTATAGTGGATAATGGGAAACCTATAAGTTAACACATAAGGAACAATCATAGTCCCCAAAACATCAAATCATACACAATTTTCACCTCTCCCTATCCAAGAGAAAACTAGAGATGACAATGATAACCAAACCTGTTGGTACCCATCCAAACCCAACTCGAATTTAACTAGTTAAACCCATTGTCACTCGGTTCAGGTCCAAATTTTAACCATTGTTTATTTTCGGGTTTGGTACATGTGATACCCTACCCCAAACCCACCTCGATTAATAATGAAAAATGAATATACATAAATCATTTAGAAAATGTATTCTCTAACTTTAGTTTTGTTACAAAATTAGAAAATGTAGAAACTTTTCAAACTTTTTTATAAAATGCTTTGTTGAAATAATTTTAAAAAAATGGTTTTGTTCAGAACATATTTTTAGTTTTAATTAAAAATATTTAAATAGATTGGATATTCATCCATCCAATTCATTAAAATTTAATCATGGATCGATTGAATGGATTAAAATTTATTCATTCAGTTTAGATATGAATGAACTGAATAATTAACAATATGATTTAAGTGATTTTTTATGAATTAGTATAAGATTTTCATTTATCCATTAAGGTCCAAATTCATCCATTTTTTAGCCATAATATGTATACCCAAAAAAAAAGTAGACCCGACTTAAGTAACAATTTCTATGAAAACCACTTATATGCCCCAAGATTTACAAAACAGTGGGCTTCTTTCTTACACATCAAACTTAACTGCTATGACATTACCCAAATGAGGAAAAAGCCCTTTTAATTATAATAGACCTTATCGTCTTTACAAAATGTCCTTCATCATAAATCTAAAGCAGATGATAGACAATAGACATCTAGTTCAATCCAAACTATCTCATGTAAATAGCATTTTGAAGTCTTGAATCATTGACGACTGAACCTCATCATAGCTGAGGGAACCAGATATCATTCTTTGTTTATCGTCTTGCACTTGTTGCAATTGATCTTCACGTGTCATGTTTATTAAGTATAACAAAAAAATATTATCTCACCATATAAGTATAAAACTGATTCTTTTCTGGATTTATAACCACTCGTGCAATAAATTTGTAGTTATTAGAAATTAAACCTTTAACTTTTTTGTTTATTTAGAGATCTAGTATAGATTTAAACCACTCGACCAAGAATTGTTATTTTGACAATACATAAACTTTTGCTATTAGTTTATTCAAATGAAAAGACATAAAAAAAGGTTTAATAACAACGTGGAGAAAAGTCTTTCAAGTGACCCAACAAATGTTAGACGACATAAAAGGAAAACGTGACAAAGGTGAGAAAAATGCTTTTGTAAAACACACTGTTCACTTAAGAAAGTAGAAAAAGAGACCCACACCATAAAGAGCTAAATGTTTGACTACTCAAGGGACTCTAGTTGTTGTGCATTGTCAGCTATGGGTGAAAATAAAAATTGAACATGTAGGTACCTGTCCAAATCCAACCTAAATTTAATGGGTTAAACCTATTATTACTAGGTCTAGGTTTGTGTTCGGGTTTTACCCGAGGTTAATTATCGGATTAGGGTTCAGGTTTGGTACATGCCATATCATACCCCAAAGTTTTATTTCATATATTTCACCTACACCTGAATAAACATGAATTGGGTTTGATTTGGCCACTCCAGTCATAAGTTTAAATTTAACAATGTCAATTCAAGTTGAATGAATTTGGTTAATATGTGTAACAAGAATTTAAATAATGTGAAAATGAAGTCTTTTGCTTGCCTTGAGAAGCTTCTTTTCCTCTGCTCTCCCTTTTTTTTCCTGCTCATTTTTTTCTTCATATAGCTCGACTTCTGGACAGAACATGTAATATCTTTTTCGGGTTCCGGTCGGGTAATTCGAAACCCGACGGGTTCAAGGATGGTATTGCTAATTCCAATCGCACTAAGTTCGGATTCAAGTTTTGGATTTCGGGTTCAGGGTTAGGTAAGCATAAACCCGACCATGATTCGCCCCATTGCCATTCCTAGTATTAGCATAAGTGGCATGGACAATTAAAGGGTCCAACCATGTTGATTGAAGCAATTTAAAATAGTATGTTCCTTAGATACACACTACACAATTTTGCTCTACATTACCTTGTTTTTGTGATATGCGCTATGTGATACCTAGATTAAATGTGTGAACTATATAAATATGGGATAGAGATCATCTACCTTTATTCATGTCTCTATTTCTATCTCAAATTTCTTGTACCGATTTAATGAAAATAATCTATCCAAGGAAATGAGGGACACTTTACAAGTGACTCACGAAGGCACTAGCAAAGTCAAACGTGCCAGGATGAATGCCCTGACACATGAGTATGAGCTGTTTCGTATGTTGCCGAGTGAATCTATCAGTGACATGCAAAAACTATTCACACATATAGTAAACCATTTAGTTTCTCTAGATAAATCTTTCACAAAAGGAGAACTAACTTATAAAGTTTTACGTTGTTTTGACAGGAGATGGCAACCTAAAGTTATAGTTATCATGGAATCCAAGGATCTTGACTCCATTCCTTTGGCAACACTATTTGGAAAGCTTCAAGAGCACGAGATGGAACTTGGGCGCTTGACGATGCATGAGGAATCAGACTGCAAGACAAAAGACATATCTTTTACAGCAACAACGTCTTAACCTACTGAAGAGAAAGAAGATGTTGAGTCTGATTCAGAAATTGATGATGAAACGTTAAGCCTTCTCGTACGAAAATTTGGGAAATTCTTAAAGAAAGGAGGCTTTAACCGTTTTCAGAAGAAAGAAGCACGAGAATCAACTCGAAAAGGCAAAGGTAATAAAGAGCGCTTCACTTGCCACAAGTGTGGTAAGCCAGGACACATGAGATTTCAATGTCCTACTTATCTCAAGAAAGTTGATATGGAGAAGAGCACTCCTCGGGACTTCAAGTCAAAGAAGTCCTACATTGTCTGGGACGTACTAGAGGATGATACGACATCAAGCACCTCAGATGAAGAGGAGATCGGCAAGCTATTCCTAATGACCAGAACAAAGGAAGCTTGCGAATCAAATTCAAAGGAGGTAAATAATGAGGTATACTTTGACACCTCATCTTCTTCTTCTGATGAATCACCTCCTTATGAGGATTTATATAATGCTTATGTCGAATTGCATGAGGAATTAAAAAAATTAGCTAGGATTAGTTCTGATAGAAAACGTGTAATCCTTCTAAATGAACAGAAAATAGTCTTCTACAGAAAGAATTAGATGATCTGAAACTTGAGAATGAAACCTTAGATCTAATATTTTCCTGTAATACATGCATTTGCTCAAATGATAAATTATGTCAATCAACTGTGTGTGAGTCATGCGAGACTTTGAAAAATGATAATTTGAAACTTAATGTAAAACTCGCAAAACTCATGGAGAGTCAGAACCAATTAGGCACTATACTTAGTCAAACTAGAAATGTTGGTGACTATACTAGATTAGGGTATATCTCCCCTTTGCGTAAGATGCGACCATATAGGAAACATGTAACTCGACCAAATAAAAAGTATTATAATAAGAAAGTTCCTACATGTTTCTATTGTGGCAATCATGGTCACACTTCCTACTCTTGATATATCAGGAAGTATGGTATAACGAGTGGTGTATAGGCTTGGATGAAAAAGGGAGATAACTACCTGGCTACAAACAGAAAAGGACCCAATATAAATTTGGTACCTGAAAGAAGCAAGTGATCTATTTTGCAGGTATGTCTACGAGCACACGAGCAACATTGGTATCTTGATTGTGGGTGTTCGAGGCATATGACTAGTGATAGATCAAAATTCTTAGATCTATCATTGAAGGAAAAAGGTTTTGTCACGTATGGAGACAAAAACAAAGGAAATATACTTGGTACCAGAGTAATTGGCAACTCAACTCAGGTAGTGATCGAGAATATACTATATGTTGAAGGCTTGGAGCACAATCTATTGAGTATGAGCCAACTCTACAACAAAGGTAATCATGTATCTTTCGACTCTGAATGTTGTATAATTCGTGACAATTTATATAATAAGGTCAAATTTGTCAGATATCGTATTAATAACATCTATATGGCTAACCTAGAGGATGTCACATCACTATATTCAAAATGTTTTATATCTAAAGAAGATGATATTTGGCTTTGGCATAGCCGCGTCACTCATATTCATGTAAAGCATCTAGATAAATTATCTAAATTTAATTTGGTTGAAGGACTACCAAAACATGATTTTAAAACTCAGGAAACTTGTGATACTTGTCAAAAGTGTAAACAAGTTAAAAACTCTTTTGGTAAAAAGAATGTAATATCCACAACAAGACCTTTGGAGCTTTTCCATACGGACTTGTTTGGACCTTCACGAATTATGAGTTTTGGCGGTAGCTTCTATGCATTTGTAATTCTTGCTGATTTCTCTAGATTCACATGGACACTATTTTTATCTTCTAAGAGTGATGCATTCAAATCTTTCAAAAACCTGGCCAAACAGATCCAAAATCAGTTTAATCTTAAAATAGTATACATTCGATCAGATCATGGTGGCGAGTTTGAAAACCACCATTTTGATAAATTTTGTAATAAATATGGTATCATGTATCAGTTCTCAACTCCTCGTACTTCTCAACAAAATGGAGTTGTTGAGAGGAAAAATCGAGTTCTAGAGGAGCTTGCTAGAACCATGCTGAACGAAGGCAAGGTTCCTAAGTACTTCTAGGCTGATACAGTGCATATTGCTTGCGATGTAATAAACCGTATACTCTTGATGCCTACTTTTTTGAAAACTCCTTATGTACTTTTAAAAGGCTGAAAACCTAATATTGCACATTTTCATGCTTTCTCGTGTAAATGTTTTATTTTAAATAATGGAAAAAGAGCACTAGGAAAATTTGACTCAAAAGCGGATGAGGGAATATTTTTAGGGTATTCATTGCATAGTAAAGCTTATCGAGTGTTTAATAAATTATTCAATTCAAGTAGAAGAGTCTATACATGTTCATTTTGACGAATCTTCTCCAAAAGAGAAGAGAAAGGTATTTTCTGATGATGTTGCAGGTGCTTTAGAAGAAACATACTCTAAGGACATAGACTAGGACAAAGAAGAAGAAGCAGAGCAAATTGTCCAAGATGAGCATCAGGACCTGTCGATCATGTGGAAGACCAAGAAAGATCATCCACTTGACAAAGTTATAGGTGATATCTCTACGGGAGTGGTAACCTGTAGTTCTTTACGAAATTTCTGTAACTTTGTTGCTTTCATATCTCAGATCGAGCCAAAGTCCATCGATGAGGCCATTGAGGATGTGCACTGGGGTATAGCTATGCAAGAAGAGCTAAACCAGTTCGCGCGCAATAATATATAGGACTTGGTCCCTAAGCCAAAAGAACATATAGTAATTCGTACTAGATGGGTTTTGCGTAACAAACTAGATGAATATGGCTTAATTATAAGAAATAAGGCACGCTTAGTGGCGAAAGGCTACAACCAGGTGGAAGGCATCAATTATGATGAGACCTACGCTCCTGTGGCCAGATTAGAGGCCATTAGGATGCTTCTATCATTCGCATCGATTATGAACTTTAAGCTCTTTCAAATGGATGTTAAGAGTGTCTTTCTGAATGGTTACATTCAAGAGGAGGTGTATGTTGATCAAAGTCCCGGCTTTGAAAATTTTAAATTTCCGAACAATGTGTATAAACTCAAGAAGGCTCTCTATGGCCTGAAACAAGCTCCTAGAGCTTGGTATGACAAATTGAGTTCTTTTCTTTTGGAAAAAAGGGTTCATGAGGGGTATGGTTGATACTAGTCTCTTTATCTGTATATTAGATGATCATGTATTATTAGTTCAAATATACATTGATGATATAATTTTCGGATCTACTAATCTCTTTATCTGTACAAATATGATATATATTAGATGATCATGTATTTTGTAGAGAATTTTTTGAGATGATGTAGGGATAATTTGAGATGTCGATGATGGGTGAGTTGACTTTCTTCCTTGGGCTACAAATCAAACAAATGGAAAGTGGCATCTTTATTCATCAATCAAAGTACTGCAAGGAGTTACTCGAAAAGTTCGACATGGAAAAATGTAAAGAAGCTTCTACACCTATGGCGTCCGCTTGCTATCTAGACAAAAACGAAAAGGGAAAAACTATTGAGGTAACCAAGTATCGAGGTATTATCGGCTCTTTATTATATTTGATTGGGAGCCGCCCTGATATTATGTTTAGTCTTTGTATGCCTCTAAAACTAAAAATTCTACTTTATTCTAAAAATATGGTGTTAGTTAATCGATTAATCAAGAGTCCTAATCGATTAAAATAAGTTCCAATAGCTAAAACATTATTTTCTAAGAACTTTAATTGATTAAATTTTCATCTTAATCGATTACCTGGGCTTATTTTTTTTGAAAATATGAAATTTTTAACTATGATTAATCGATTAAGTGCAACATTTAATCGATTAACGATAGTAGATAAAGTAGAAACAACAGCGTTTTTGGAATTTTTTCAAAATCTCTCTGTCCCCTTTTCTCTCTAAATCTCAGAGGCAACAATACAATCTCAATCCTTAGCTTAAACGAAGATTAAACCTCACCCTCTACCCTCTACCCATATTGGCTAATTCAGAATTGTGTTGCTTTGTTCTCCATGAGACATATTTTCTCTTTGCTTTTATTGGGTTGTAATAGTTACTATCTACTGGTGCTGAACGTTTATCACTTGATATACATGATATTGAACTTTGATTGTTACTGGTTTTATTTCAATTGCTTATATCATATGCTTATCTATGTCATATATAGTATGAATATGTGTTTAAGGTTTCTTGACCATGATTGGGTATATGCATCTATCTTGTATGATTAAGCCTGCTGTTTCCATGTTATTATATCAATTCTTGATCATTCTATGCTTAACTAGATATTGTATAACCATCTATGCTATTAAAATTCTTCATTTACTATGTTTTGTCCATTTAATCGATTAACAGAGGTATTTAATCAATTAAGTATTGTTAACAAGAGCACTTGCTCAAGTTTCTTTCAATTGGTTGATTAGTTAAATTCCCAAAATTGATTGATTATAGTTTTGATTTCATTACATAACTCTTCTTACTTTTGACTAGATTGATTATTTTATCTTTTTGGTAATGTCAAAAGGGGATAAAGGTTACTTTGTTGTTTGATGCGTTTGCAGGTTGTAAAATAGCAAAATTCAGCTTTCGTTTTGTTCTCACTACCTATTTACATTAAGGCGGAGCAATGCTCTTTAACTTTGAAATTAACAACCGTGCATTCTATAAGCATAATCAAGCTTTGCATCAAACATGATTTGGTGTGGAGTTTGTCATCATCAAAAGGGGGAGATTGAAAGTGCAAAGTGTCAAGTAGAGCACTATTGGATTGCATATGTTTTGATGAACATGTCGTGGACTCAAGGGTTTCATATCTATACTAGGTTCTTTAATAGAATTTATTTTTAGAAGTCTAAGATGTGTGCCTTAGATATTGACTCTAGGTTAGGTAAACCTAGATGCAATTCTCACAAGCCTTAAAAATAATCATTTCATTTACATGAGACATTCCATCTAGACCATTATGGGTTCATGCATTAATCATACATGTTACTTGTGCATCTTAGGCATAATATATTGGTAAAACATGTATAGTTAATTAGCATAACATATAGGTTGTTTACCTTTTAACCATTTAGCTGAAAATGTGCCATTTAATTGATTAAGGGATGTTTTAATCGATTAACGTGATTACAGTTTTAACAGATAACTGAAAACCTGAAAACAGTTATTCCCAACAACCCGTTAATCAATTAAATGGGTACTTAACCGATTATCTTGGTCTCAGAAAGGTTTTCTATATAAATTGTTTTTTTAGATCATGAACCATACATCATATCATTCATTTTTAGAATTTTCTAGTTGCATATTTTCATGCTTAATTGTGTTATATAGGCAGAGTGAAATGCATTGTGAGATAGTATCATCCTTAAGCTTTATTTGTCATTATATCGCATGTGGTTTATGTATCATGCCATTATTTTTCTTGCATTTCTTTAAGAGAATTTTAGGATAAAAACTTTGTGTTTCTGCATTTTCATAAACTCATACATATTATCTTGTGAGTTTTATATATGGGTTTTAGTTGAGTTGTAATTGTAATATTTTGAGAAACATTGTGCTTTATACAACTCTTTTTTTGTACTGTTTTTTTGTAATAAGGGAATTTGTCTCTTAGGGTTTACCACCTAAGAGATTCAGTGTGTCTTCACCAAAACTTAGAGGTCTTTAGTTTAGAACGAGTTCTTGGCTGAGGCTAGATCGTAAGGAAGATTTTCTTAGGCGTTTAGGATAGTGTAATCAAGAAAGTGGATTCTTGGATTCAAGAAGAGAGCGTCTAAAATTCCTTATTAGTGAAAAAATTCAATATTAGTGAAAAAATCTCCTGACATCAAAAGGGGAGGCATGGATGTAGTTTGCAATTGGACCCACAAACGAAACATGATAAAATTCCTTATTGCATGCTTTTCTAACCCTAATCTCTTTACATTTCAAGTGTTATTATTGCATGATATTATATGATATTTTGGATACTGGTAGTTTGTATCTAGTTTATTTATTTATACAAATATCTGCTTTATCTGTTCTTGAACATCGGTGAGTAGATGTGCAAGAAGCCATTATGAAACTTGCTGTTTTCTGGGTGTTAATCGATTAAAGCAGAGTGTTAATCGATTAACTGAGGCTTTTTCCAGAATAGGGCTTCGGTGCGAAAAGCAGTAATTGATAACTGCGACACCTTTTCAACCCCCCTTCAAGGTGTGTTATGTCCACTAATACCTAACAAGTTTTGCATTGACGCAAGAAATAAATAAGAAGACATATAATTACATCTTGAAGGTCCACGACTTGATGACTTTGCTTGAATATGATTCTTCTTTCATTGATGTCACGACTAAGCCATGATCACATGGTGAAAATGTGACTTAATTCACCCTTAATGCTTCCATGGCTAGAATGAATGAGCAACATCAGAATCTTCTCCTTGGAAAACATTCTTCTCAGCCCAAAGAGTATGAAGGAGAGTTAAATGGCTTAGGATTCCCTTTGGAACATAAGTTCTTCCTATTCCAAGTCCTCAACGACCATAAGTGTGATAACTTCGGCCTTAATGAATTTCCCATGTGCCTTTCTTCTCCCAATAGCTGGATTCTAGATTAATGAGTCCTACATGATGTAATTCCATAGTCAACACGACTGGCCAGGCACAAGAAGGCAAGACAAGCCTTAAATGAAGCGGTTACAAAGTAATGGCCTCAGCCATGCATTAAGTCTCTGCCAAATTATTCAAATTCAAATAAAGTACATCATAAAAAGACTATTTCAAACTTTATTCTGAATGTGCTTGATGTGGGTCCTAGGTTGGCCCTCACATTTGTTAGGTATCAGTGGCTAAAATACACCTAGAAGGGGGGTTGAATAGGTGTAGCGGTCAGAGGATCCACTTTTCGAAAACAACAAATAATGCTGAAATAACCCCAGATTAATCGATTAACAGAGTAGAAATAATCGATTAACATAATAAACTTAATCGATTAAAATACTCAGATTACACAAACAGATTCGGTTTCTTGCAC
>NC_032019.1:30241387-30241709 GCF_001865875.1 Lupinus angustifolius | reverse complement strand
AAGAACCATTCACATAACCAAATAAGCTATTTTGACATAATTAAACACAAAAATAAGAGCATATCATAAAGAGTAAAAATATCCAGCAACCATACAAACCATAAAATGTCAAACAGAGATAGAAAAATGCACAAATAAGTCTTGAAACAGTAATAACAACTGAGTCCATAAAGTTCAATAAAGAAGAAATAAACCCAAGGGTAAGATATCCTAGGTCTAAAGTCTTCTAAACTATGGTTGAGGTGGAGGAAGATCAATCTCGTCATCAGGAATAGCAACATTCTGGTCACCCCTGATCAGCATAGACAACTTCTGAAATTCA
>NC_032019.1:30240646-30241287 GCF_001865875.1 Lupinus angustifolius | reverse complement strand
TCATCACTAATCTCAAACAGTTTACCAGAAATCATAGACCAATATTTACCATCCTTATATCTGAAATTTGCATAAAATTCCCTAACTAGAGCAGGGTAAAATTGTCCCTTTAATTCCATAAATTTAACGGCTCCCTGAGTCTCCATATCATGCGGAAAACTGAAATTTTGTTCCGCCATCCAGGTTAGATCGACATACCTTACATAAGTGGGTTTGCGTCCTTGGAACTTTGCCAAACGGGTCTCTTGCAAAATGAGCGAGTAAAATGGGTCACCACGGTCCCGAGTGGAGGATGAGCCAGCTTTCGGTCTTCGTCCACGATTGGCAGGAGTTTTGAATCTTTTTGGGTGACCTTGCTCCATTTTTATGTAGAACCCGAATTGATGTTGGACCGAGCAGAGAAGGAGTGGGCAAACCTTACCTAGGGTTTTGATTTGGGGAAAATGGGAATGTAGTGGAATATGGATAAAAATTGAGATTTCTAGGGGGTTTGAGAGAGTTAAGGGTGAGGTTTATCTAGCTTAGTGCACTTGGGTCAGTTTAGTTACAATTTCAGAGACTCAAAAGCAAGAAGGGATGGAGAAAAATGCCGAAAAAGCGTGAAACCGAGGTGCTGTCTGCACTTAAATTGCTGGTTTTAA
>NC_032019.1:30240215-30240546 GCF_001865875.1 Lupinus angustifolius | reverse complement strand
CCGACCAAGGCTAGTGAGGCATCCCAAGGATACCATAATCCCATGTTAGTTGTTCCTTTTAAATATCTCATGATTCTTTTAACAGTTACATAATGTGATTCCTGAGGTAAAGACTGAAATCTCGCACACATGCATACACTAAACATGATATCAGGTCGACTTGCAGTTAAGTAAAGTAATGACCCAATTATACCATGATATATTGTTACCTCTATTGCTTTTCCTTTTTCGTCCTTATCAAGGGAGCAAGCAAATGCCATAGGAGTGGAGGCTTCCTTACATTTATCCATATCAAATTTCTTAAGTAGCTCTTTGCAATATTTCGCCTGAT
>NC_032019.1:30239682-30240115 GCF_001865875.1 Lupinus angustifolius | reverse complement strand
TATCATTAGTAGATCCAAATATTATGTCATCCACATAGATTTGTACAAGTAATACATGATTTTTTGATTTACGAATAAAAATCGTTGTGTCAACCAAGCCTTTTTCGAACCCTTTCTCCAAAAGAAAGGTACTTAGTCTATCATACCAAGCTCTAGGAGCTTACTTAAGACCATAGAGTGCCTTTTTAAGTTTATAAACACGGTTCGGATATTTAAGATTTTCAAAAGCAGGCGGTTGGTCAACATAAACTTCTTGTTGAATGTACCATTCAAGAAGGCGCTTTTTACGTCCATTTGAAATAATTTGAAATTCATAATAGATGCAAAGGAAAGAAGCATCCTGAGGGCCTCTAATCTGGCTACAAGTGCATAGGTTTCGTCATAGTCGATATCTTCCTCCTGGTTGTAGCCTTTGGCCACCAAGCGTGCCTTA
>NC_032019.1:30239349-30239582 GCF_001865875.1 Lupinus angustifolius | reverse complement strand
TTCATTAGGAGTTTTATTTATATTAGGCCTTAGAAGTACTCGATTTATAACATAGCATGCAGTATGCGCTGCATCTGCCCAGAAGTATTTGGGGATATTACTTTCGTCAAGCATGGTTCTTGCTAATTCTTCTAAAATACGATTTTTCCTTTCAACAACTCCATTTTGTTGTGGAGTGCGAGGAGCAGAGAATTGATGTAAAATGCCATGCTTATCACAGAATTTATCGAACT
>NC_032019.1:30238884-30239249 GCF_001865875.1 Lupinus angustifolius | reverse complement strand
TTTGGTAGCCCCTCAACTAGTTCGTTTGATGATAATTTATCTAGATGTTTTACATGGATATGTGCAACGCGTCTATGCCAAAGCCATATGTCATCTTCTTTTGAAATAAAACATTTTGAAAATAAAGTAGTGACATCATCCAAATTAACCATGTAAATATTATTTATACGATGACCAACAAATTTAACATTATTAGATAAAATGTCACGAATAATACAACAACCAGAATCGAAAGGTACACGGTTACCTTTGTCACAGAGTGGGCTTATGCTCAAGAGATTATGTTCTAATCCTTCAACATAAAGAACATTTTCAATAAGAGTCTGAGATGAGTTACCAACTGTTCCGGTGCCAAGAATCTTTCC
>NC_032019.1:30238415-30238784 GCF_001865875.1 Lupinus angustifolius | reverse complement strand
ATGCGAAATAGCTCATATTCGTGGGTCAGTGCATTGAATCAGCGCGCTTGACTTCGCTGGTGCCTTCGTGAGTCACTTGTAAAGTGTCCCACATTTCTTTTGTATTTTGGCACTGCGAGACCATAAAGAACTCATCATAGGATAGGGCCGATCTGATGATATTTTTGGCGCGTAGGTTATGCTGGACCCTCTTGCGTTCATCATCGGTCCATAGACTTTTAGGCTTGTCTTTAGGTTCATCATCCACTAGATGCTGTGGAACGAAAGGGCCGTTGACTATGGATTCCCAAATATCTGAGTCAATGGCTTCTATAAAAATTTGCATGCGGACTTTCTAGTAGGCATATCCTTCACCACTGAATATAGGTG
>NC_032019.1:30232615-30238315 GCF_001865875.1 Lupinus angustifolius | reverse complement strand
GCTGAAATAACCCCAGATTAATCGATTAACAGAATAGAAATAATCGATTAACGTAATCACTTTAATCGATTAAAACAGCTCAGATTACACAGACAGATTCGGTTTCTTGCACGACAATCAACCGAGATTGAAACAAATATACAGAGCTAACAGATATATCAAAGTTACAACAGTATAGTATAGAAATATAATATTACAATTAAAACAACTATACACAGTAATCGATTAAAGCAATAAAGAGAGAGAGGGAAAGAAAAAGCCTACAACAAGGTTTTTATCCTGGTTCGTTTGTGTGTCCACTTGCAAACTACATTCACGCCTCCCGACTGATCTGGGAGATTTTTCTTCACTATAATTGAAATAATGTTTTACAAGCAATTCTTCCAATGACAACACTTAGACTCTTACTTGAAACTAAAGAACCTTATCCCTTGGTTTGACTCCCTTCCTACCGCCCAAGAAAACCTTTCTTGCGGTGTAGCCCCAGCCAAGAACCTATTCTTTCTATCAAGAACTCTAAGCTAATGAAGATACAACACAATCTCGTTGGTGGTAAGACACCTTGAGATTCCCAAAGTTACAACACTTTTTACAACAAAAACATAGAGTAATCTAAAGCAATTACAATGCTCAAATTTAACAATTAAGACCTTACTCTAAAACTCTAACACAAGTCTCATATAACATGATAATGCATTAGTTAAAAACAGATTTTACAGAATACAAAATCTTCACAAAAACATCAATGAATGCATGAACATGTGAGATGAAATGATGAGAAATTAAACATGAAATGCCTCTCAATCCTAAAGCATAGAATTCTCTCTAATTCTCTCTTTTTTAATCTCACAAATGCAATGTCATATAGATGCAACAATTAACACGAAATATGCTCTAACTCTCTTAAAATCTAACATGCAAGTTATGGCTTAAGTTCTGAAAACGCAGTTTATAAAGAATCACTTCTGCAGCCCAGTTAATCGATTAAAACCTTGGTTAATCAATTAACGTGTTACAAAATTGTAACTGACTTTGTTTTTCCAAGTTTTCTGTTTCAACAGCTTTTCAAAAACTTATGTTAATCGATTAAAACATACCTTAATCAATTAACATCATATTTCGAAGTATAATTTCAAATTGCAAAACTCNCAAAACTCAAATACGTTATGCACTTAATTTATACATGTTCAACACTAAGTTTATGCCTAGGATGCACATATTACATGTATTTATGTGATGCATGAGCATATTATAAATGACATATCTCAAAACTAAAATGATTTAAAGTTGTATTGAGTTTACCTAAGCCTTAGACTTAACCTAAACTAATCACTAGTCTAAGTCTAATACCAATCTTGAGACTTAAGCATATTGATTTGTTGATGATCTTCAAGCTCTTATAAACACAAGTTGTCCTCATCAAAACCAAAACATATAGTGAGAAAGCTTTCCAAAGTGCTCCTCTTGACATGCGCACTTTCAATTAATCGATTATTTCTACTCTGTTAATCGATTAATCTGGGGATATTTCAGCATTATTTGTTGTTTTCAAAAAGCGGATACTCTGACCGCTACACCTATTCAACCCCCCCTTCTAGGTGTATTTTAGCCACTGATACCTAACAACATTTACTGCCAAACTTTAAGAAATTGATGCACCAAGCTTGCCTCCGTTAGGTGCCATGCCTAGAGCCTAGATTGGTGCACCAGGCGCTTGATCCTCGGTCAGATGTCATTCCCAGCGCCTGACGTGATGTGCCAGGTGCCTAGGGCCTCAGTCATATATCTTGGCCATGCCAACTTGGCCCAGCGCATGGTCCTGCGCCCAACTCCACGCCTCGGTCAATTCCTATGCCTGGTGCGCCATGTCCCTTGCCTCAGCCAGCTCCTGTGTCATGTCTCCGTCAAATTCTGGCCCAAAGCTCCTACTCAGCGCCTGGCCTGATCCCTCCATGGCTCGGTCAGAATTGCTTCCCATGACGCAATTGAGCATCTTGACTCCCACTAGGGCTAATTTTGACTCACCACCTTGGATCAACCCAATGAGATGTCCTAGGGCAATTTTTACCCTTTTGGCTCGTGCCCTTGTCATACGGCCATTAATCCCTTCTAGTCCACCATGGTCCATGTTGGCATCACATAGGATTGGATCAAAAGTGTTGTTAAAATTGAGGCAGAAGGTCATCAACAACGCTCATTAAGGCAAGTGCTGTTAATTTGGATAGGCAAATATAACTTCAACACTGTAGGTGTGAATGAGCGCTGGCTTGAATGAGTTCTGTTTCACAATCCACCTTTATGATAATGTTGTTAATTTATATCTATTCAGTAACATTGTATTAAAGGAGCATTGTTGAAGATTACATATCAACAACGCATTCTTATATGAGCGTTGTTGATATGTTATGACAATGACATATCAAAAAGTGGAGTCACCTCCCGGTTGTTTAACAACACTCCTTTAAGCAAGCGCTGTTAATTTATATCAATTCAACAACGCATGCTTGAGTGAGCGTTGTTGAAGATGTCATATCAACAACGCATTCTTAATGGACCGCTATTAAAGATGTCATATCAACAATGATTTCTTAAATGAACGTTGTTGACATGTTATGTCGTTTAAATATCTAAAGAGTATTCACTTCTCTCTGCACTTTCAAACTTTTTACGATAAAAAACCTCATACACTTAGAAAACAGATAAGCAACTCAAAACACTTCATCAATGGCTTCCCAAAGTGGTGATCATGATTCTCATAGTGGTGACGATGCTACATGGACTCTGCAAGATACGAAACTCGTTTTTCATAAATGAACTCCATGTGGAATGACTTCCATGAAGAAGGTCATTCGTGCAAGAAGTAAGGACGTGAAGGTACCAGTTGAATGGAACACAAAAGGCCAACCTTTAAACTCGAAGGGTGGTAACACATTGATTAGCTACATTAGAGTCGTGGTTAGGCAGAATGTTCTGATAACATTCAAATCTAGAATGAAATAACAATAAGTTTCCATGTTAGTGTTTGTGTTTATGTGTGTTCATGTAATGTATATGTGTTTTCATGCAATGTATATGTGTTTTAATGCAATGTATATGTATTTTTGTATTTTCATGCAATGTATATGTATTTTTGTGTATTCATGCAATGTATGTGCTTTCATTCAATTTATATGTATTTTTGTGTATTCATGCAATATATGTGCTTTCATTCAGTTTATATGTATTTTTGTGATTTCATGCAATTTAGTTATGTGTTGTATTTATGTGTTTTCAATCAACGTTTGATGTTGGTGAGGAGCATAAGGATTACATCCTTAAATCTCCCGGCAAGGCTCTCCGATAATTCATAACTGATGCCGACAAGTGTATCTGAGATGCTGATGGCAATGTCAACCTCAAACCTCCAACCAAATATTCAAATGTCATTGAAGAGGAGGATTGTAAGACTTGTCACTACACGCACACAAGATGAGTCTTTCTTGGTAAAACCATCATCTTTGTATTGATTTTATTCTTATGCTTTTGTATATACATATATATGATTGTTGATGTTAATGTTGTTTATTTTTGTAGAAAGTAAGTAATGAAAATTGCAAGAGGGCATCTAAGCTTTTGTATCCATACCGAGGTTCTCGAGCGGGGAAAAAATTGTAAGTATTACTAATTTGATAGTACATTATTGGTTATGTTTTGTATCCATATCTAATTACATTATTATTGGTTGTGTTCTGGTAGCTAGAAAAAAACAATTCACCTTCGAGTGCACACGTAGTAGACCTCGACATTCTATGGGTGGATGCTCGTTTGAACAAGGACGATGTTATCGATCATGAACAAATTCTAGAAGTGACAAAGCATGTTGTAAGTGCTTATCATTTAATTAAGCTTTATTTCCATACTTTATTTATCAATGTGATTAATTATTTCTTGATGTGTCAAGTTGCCCTAACAGAAAAGGAGGAAGAGCTACAAACCCTGAATAGTTAGATGGTACTTGATAAGGCACTAGGACTGCTTGAGTACTCAGGCCGTATGTGAAGTACATGATTTGGGGTTAGTGTTGAAAGCGTTTCTTGGTATATTTTATTGGGAGTTTTACAAAACGTCCTCACAACAGTGTCAATTTGTTGAAAGATTAATACTCTCATTTTCGTTATGTTCTTTTTTATTTGATTAAGTAAGAGAACTCGGTTTTACTCTTTGTTCACCATCTCGTCTTTGTTGAAATAAATTCCAACGCCGGTATAATGGCTTCAAGAATATTCCAGTTACGACTTACTTCATTAATAATCATGTAAATAAGTCATTCCTTCTTTGCCCCATATTGGCTTTTTAGAATAAATTCTAATGCCGGTACAATGGTATCAAAGAAATTACCTATTACGTAATTATTAAGTACATTTGAATACCATCTCGGTTTTGTGGAATAAATTCCAACACCGGTTTAATGGTATTCTAATATATAAAAGTGATGAATAGTTTGTTGTTAGATCTTAAGAAAAGCCATTGGCGACTCTAATATTGAATTAGTAATGAATGTAAGATCTTAAGAAAAGCATGCTTAACTTGGCAAATAAACTAAGTAGTACAACTACTCCTAAGTTTATTTGTTAAGTGTTTGAGATAAGTAATTTTATTGACTTGAAATCATTTTTTAGGTGATCAATCTAAAAAGAGCATTAAGTACTTCTCAAACAAATAATATTAACCAAAGCACCAACTTGAATGATTAAAATTCAAACTTTGTAAATTAAGAAGAAATAGAAATTACATAACCTTCTTCAAAAGATAACGTTTAGGATCATGAGCTATCCATCCAAGGATTGGATGCTTTTGAGTTCCAAATGAGAGTTCAAAATTTATTTTTGCATCTCATTTGTCTTCTCCTTTTCTCCTCTTGAATTCTAAACTAAAAATTACAAAACTCACTTGAAATAAAAACTCTAAACTAAGAATTGAAGAAAGAACTTCAAAGAGAGGTTCCTCGTGAGAGATTTCATTCTTTAAAATGTTTTTGATCTTTTTAGGTGTGTTATGATGTATTTTGATCGAAGGAAATGTATGACTTCATGGTTTGCTTGATGGTTAAGTCAAGTCTACACACTGCTCAACGCACCTGCTTCACCGCTAAGCTGCTTGTTCAACAGCTTCTGACCGTGTTGACTGGGACATGGCTTGGTGCTTGCTAATCTGGTCGGGAGTTTTGTTCTCCGCTGAGCTTCTTGGTTGGATCTTTGAGCTGCTTGTTCAGCAACTTGGTCTTGTGCCAAGCTCGTGTCTGACCGTGTCAAGCATATTTCTGACCGTGCTAGGTCTAGTCTGGTGCTAGGCTGAGTGGCTAAGAAGGTCCGTTCAGCTGCCTGGTTGAGCAGTTTGGTCTTGGTCAAGCTGGTGACCATGTCAAGCTGGTGGCCAGGTCAGCTCAGTGGGGCTTGTTCCATGCTTAGTTGTCTGGTTGAGCACCTTAATTTCTTGACTTTTTTGGTTTATTGACCATGAATCTTTTTTCTTCTTTCTTCATTTTAATTCCTACAAAATACATGAAAAGGAAATACAAACACAAATATACTAAATTGTGATATTTTATACAAAAAGTATTGTTTTAAGTTGGTTTTTCTCAATTATTCTTAAGATAAGTGCCATAAAAGTGTATTAAGTTTAGGTATGTTTGGCACTTATCAAACTCCCCCCAACTTAAAA
>NC_032019.1:30230992-30232515 GCF_001865875.1 Lupinus angustifolius | reverse complement strand
TATTTATAGTAATTTGAACTTGTTTTTCATCTCACCTATTCTCTTAAATTTCATAATCAATCAAAGATCACTAAGGTCTTCTTTTTGGTTGTAGTGAGGATTGGTTTGGATAATGGTTTTTCTAGATTTTTCAAGGCTAAGTTTAAAAAGAGAGCATTGTTGAAATTTTTCTCAATGGAATACTTTTACTCTTCTTCTTTTTTCTCCATTATTTTACCCAACCTCTTTAACTTTGAACCTTGGCTTCTATTTTTCTCAATCTCTTTTTATTTTAGTTTGAAGATTGAGTTTTTCTTTTTCTTTTAAGAAGCAAAGTCCAACAATTTTTCCCCTCAAAGGGGCTTACAAAGGATGTTCCTAACTTGGTTTGGACTTTTTGGCCTTTGGTTCAACTAATCAAAGAACATGCCTTGATCATTTCTTATCATTTTTATGCAATTAAGAGATTTAAAGATTCAAACAAGTCTAATTAGATAAATCAAATGTTGATTCTCACTCATGTGTTTGGCTCACTCCCTTACTTGGTTTGGATTCACACTTTTTAATACAAAAATATTTTCAAAGATCTTGTTATATAAAATTGAATTTTCATTATGCAAAAATTTTAAAGTTATGACATTATGAGACTTTTTTCACAAAAGTTTTAGCATACATCTCATTTTGCTTAATCAAAGCTTAATTTAAAGTATGCTTATCATTTCTAATGAAGTGATCATGCTTTAAAAATTTTGTTTTAGCCATTTTGTTTTTGGTTTTGTAATTGTTTTTTGAACAAACAAATTTACTTTTTACATATTTACACAATCTAGTCAAAATGAGAAAGTTTTTTAAATTACATCAAGTCTTGTCTCCCCTTTTTAAATGAAGGCTTGTCCTCAAGCCTTAAAATATTTTGGGATTTACTTGATGTGATTTAAAATTTTTGTTTAACTTGTCTAAAAAAAATTGAAATTTGTTTTGAAAGAATTTAATTTTGAGCACATACTGGATTGCCTTCTAGTTAGCGATCTTTTAACGTCAGTAGCTTGACGTCAGATTTCGGACGAGATTATGTTGTTTGATCATCGATGATGGAGCCTGATTCATCACCCACATAAGGTTTTAACCTCTGTCCGTTTACCACCCAAGTTGCTTTAGTCTTGGGGTCTTCCAATTCATCTGCTCCATATTCTTTTACTTCCTTAATGACAAATGGCCCTGTCCATCTGGTCTTGAATTTTCCGAGAAGTATTTTGAGCCTTGAGTTGAATAAAAGTACCTTTTGCCCTTGATAAAAGTTTTTCTTTTTAATTATGGAGTCATGGTACTTTTTTGTTTTCTCTTTATACAGTCTTGAGGACTCATATGCTTGGAACCGCATTTCTTCCAATTGATGGAGTTGATCTTGTCTTTTAATCTCTGCATCCTTTAAATCAAAGTTTAGAAATTTGAGAGCCCAATAGGCTTTATGCTCCAATTCAACTGGTAGATGACAAGCTTTGCCATAAACAAGTTGATATGGAGTTTTGCCTATTAGTGATTTA
>NC_032019.1:30218583-30230892 GCF_001865875.1 Lupinus angustifolius | reverse complement strand
GGTTTGTGGGTGATAAGGTGATGCTACCTTGTGTTTAACATTATACAATTCTAGGATTCTTTTCAATTGGGAATTTATAAAATGAGATCCCCCATCACTTATTAATACTCTTGGTGTTCCAAAACGCGTAAAAATATTCTTTTTCAAAAAATTTATCACATTTTTTGCATCTGCTTTGGGTGTTGCTAATGCTTCTACCCAGCGTGAAACATAGTCAACAACCACCAAGATATGTTTATTTGAAAATTATGATGGGAAAGGTCCCATAAAGTCAATGCCCCAACAATCAAAAATTTCTATTTCTATAATATTTTTTAAAGGCATTTCACTTTGTTTCCCAAGTCCCCCGGACCTTTGGCATGCATCACACTTTTGGACATACAATTGGGCATCTTTATAAATAGTTGGCCAAAAGAATCCAGATTGGAGTACTTTTGCCACGGTTCTATTCCCATTGTAATGTCCCCATAGGCCGAATTATGGCAATGCCATAATATTTTTTTGGCCTCATTTTCATCAACACATTGTCTAATAATGTTATCGGTTCCTTCTTTAAATAAATAAGGTTCATCTCAGACATATTGGTTCACTTTCTTGAGAAAAAGTTTCTTTTGCTGATAATTAAAGTGTTCAGGGATTATACCCGAGGCTTTATAATTTGCTATATCAGCAAACCATGGTCTCGCCTGAAGTTGAAATAGCTTTTCATCAGGAAATGTTTCCGCTATTTCTTGTTATCTTAACGCGACTTCTGTATTAACCATTCTTGAAAGATGATCTGCCACTTGGTTTTCCTTACCACTCTTGTCGCGGATTTCTAAATCAAATTCCTGCAAAAGTAACACCCATCTAATTAATTGTGGCTTGGAATCGGGTTCTTTTAGAAGATATTTGATTGCGGTATAACCAGTATAAACAATTGTTTTTTCCCCAATCAAATAACTTCTAAATTTTTCTAATGAAAATAACTTCTAAATTTTTCCAATGCAAATACTATCTCCACATGTTACCATTTTGGTGATGAGCAATGACAAAATGAACAACGTGGAGCACACACAACATGTTGCAGATATTCTCATAAAAAATAGAGAAGCTGCAGATTTATTTCTTGCACCTTTTAATATTGGGTTACCATTGTTTAATTGTCTTTTGTATGTTTGTCTTTAGAATGTTTGTGCTTAACATTTCCTAACTGTATGCATATGTATTGTTAGGAAACATTGACTTTTGATTGTCATTAATCGGATCGAAGAACAAATATACTATCTTGACTCACTGAAACATGACGATCCGAACAAGTACGCACTATGAAAGAGACTTTTATTAGGTAACTGGACTCCTCATTCAAACTCTCTGATTTTAGGCACACTTTCACTTTCTTAGTTGTTTAGTAATTAAGTACATTTTCTATTGTTTAGGGGGTGCAAATTTAAAGAGCACATGTTCGTTCTAGATATACATCGAACAACGTCAAATGTACTCATATAAAGGTATTGGCAAAAATCATCTCAAACAATTGTATGTGTAGTGTATTCATATTTCAATTAAGGTTATACTGATATGTTTACTTCATTTTAATTGTAGAGTCCCTGCCAAAGCAATGAGAAAGATTGCAGCTATTATGTGTTGAACTTAATAAAGGAGATCATTCAGCAATGGACAACTCCAGTCAAGTTTGAAGGAGATTTTTACACAGAAGACCAAGTCGTCGATATTATGGAAGATTGATCAAATTATGTACTTATTGTTCATAGTAGTTTAGGAATTTCAATAGATAGATTATAGCATAGGTGTAGATTGTAGCACATGTATAAATATAAGCTTATGGAATTCAATGTTCAATGTAATATATGTTTTGGTGTATGTAATCAACAATATAGTGTAATGTTCAATATATATATACATGTTTTGAAATTTAGTTATGTTCATTTAGTATGTTATTTTGTTCAATTAGGTTTGGTATTTGTGTATGTCTTTTATTGTTGTTATGTTTCTAGTTGTTCAAACATTTTCTCTATTTTTGGTGTTGTGTTGTATTCTTATGTTTTGTGTACTTAACTATGTAGAATTAGAAATTATGAATTTTAACAGCATTTATTTAAATGTGTCTTGTTGAATATATGAACCAATGTTATTAGAACCGGTTCGGACCGGCCGGTTCGACCAGAGAACTGGTCAACCGGTCCCATAACCGGTACGAAACAAGTGTTGTGCTGGCTAAGCATCAAAATCGGTGTGAACCGGAGAAAAACCGGTGAACCGGCCGGAATTTGATTGAACCGACCGGTTCATACATGTAATTTTAAAGAACCCCACATAGGCACATACCACATAGAATTAGAAGATGATGATGATGCGAACTAATAACTAATTTTTTTTTTCATACATGTAATGTTTTTTATTGCATTTCAGTTTTGGTTCTAATAACTAATTTATTTTATTGTTAACTTGTATGAAAATTGATGTATGAAAAAATGATATTGTTGTAGATCAATTAAATTTAGAAGATGATGATGATGCACAACTCAACCTTGTGGAGAATGTGAACCTAGTTGAAGACAACATTAGTCAAGCTTTGGACTTAAATGGTGAAGAAATGGAACCTCAATATGAAACAACTTTGACTCGTTGGTATTAAAGTTTTAAATGTATAATATGTTTTGTAGAATGAGTTATGAACTTGCGTCATATGTTTCGAGTTTGTTAAGTAAGACAAGTACTTGTAGATTACTATTTGTATTTGTAATTTAGACTTTGGATTTATTAAAGTTGTTTGTTTATGAGAATTCTTACTTTGACTATAAAAATGGATTATAAATTTGAGTATCTACATATTATATAATTTTTGTTACNTAAACCAGAGAAAAACCGGTGAATCGTGTCAAAACCGGTGAACCGGCCAGAATTTGATTGAACCGACCGGTTCATACATGTAATTTTAAAGAACCCCACATAGGCACATACCACATAGAATTATAAACCTCTTTTCTTCATTCACACGAACCTCAATTAGAAACCTCAATTTGAAGACAATGTTAGTCAAGCTTTGGACTTAAATGGTGATGAAATGGAACCTCGATATGAAACAACTTTGACTCCTTTATGTTAAAGTTTTAAATATATAATATGTTTTGTAGACTGAGTTATGAACTTGCGTCATATGTTTCGAGTTTGTTAAGTAAGACAAGTACTTGTAGATTACTATTTGTATTTGTAATTTAGACTTTGGATTTATTAAAGTTGTTTGTTTATGAGAATTCTTACTTTGACTATAAATATGGATTATAAATTTGAGTATCTACATCTTAGATAATTTTTGTTACAGGTTTACACACATATATGTATAAGCATGTATGTCCAGTTTAACCGGTTTAATCACATGCGGTTTAATTACTGAACCACTGGTTGAACTACTAAACCAGTACCCTCACCGGTTTGATGACCGGTCCGGTTTTAATAACATTGATATGAACATCGAATATACAACAACGCTCCTTTATAAGTGCAATGTTGAATTAAACATATACAACAATGCACATTTAAATAAGCGTTGTTGATTTGATAACTTCTACAATACACACTCTAATGGGCACTGTTGAATACTTAATGCTCATGTAAATTCTTTGAATCTATTCAATAACGCGTATTCAAACAAGTGTTGTTGAATTTCATACACAATAAAACACATATAATACAACTAAGTCATGTTTTATAACTAATTCATTCATTGGATGTTTTGAATTATTTCCTTTATGTTATCATTTTAATTAATTGTCATTTTTCGAATATCATTATTTGAATTTCATTAAAAATACAATTAATTAATTATTCTACATGTAATTAATCGTTCCACACACACATATATATATATATATAATTAATTAATTGACAGTATTTTTATTGGGTATCTTCAATGGGGCACATTTAACTAAGCGTTGTTGAATTGTATATCTTCTACAACACATATTTAATTATGCGATGTTAATACTTCTTGTCAAATTCTTTGCATTAATTCAACAACGTATCTTCCAACATGCCATGTTGAAGTGTAAGGATTCTAAACAATTAAGCACAAGCTCATAACACAATCAAGTTTTAATTAATTGTCATTATTTCCTTTATTATTATTTCTTAAATTATTGTATTTTTTGTATTATTTGAATGCCATTAAAAACAAAATTATTTATTTGTAAATACATATTTAATTATTCGAATGTCATTATTTGAATATCATTAAAAACACAATTATTTAATTGTTTTACATATTTAATTAATTATCATTATTCGACTGTCATTAAAAACACAATTAATTAATTGTCCTCATTTGAATGAAGAGCTTTTACATACATCTTCAACAATGTGTCATACTTTAGGCGCTATTTATTTGACATCTTCTATAATGCTTTTTTGAATCAGCATTTTGTAATACTTAATTTTATCTTTATTATATTTGATTGGGTTATCTTCAGCAATTCTTATTGTAGGAAGCACTATTGATTATATATTTTTTACAGTCACACTTTAATAAGCATTGTTGATGGCTTAATGCTCATCAATCCCAAGTACGAACAGACCCTAAAAAACCTAAAACATTCCCACATCCACACATATTCAACAATCCCAAATTTCATTTATCAAGCAGTGAAACTCATTTACTCTCAAAATCAACCTCAAAATAATTCAACCTCAAAATCAATTCAACACCGAAAATCAACCTCAAAATCAATTGCACCGAAAATCAACCTCAAAATCATTCACTCATTTAACACGAAAATCGTTCACTCATTCAACACAAAAATCATTCACTCATTCAACCTCAAAATATCATTCAACACCAAATTCGAAACTCATTCACTCAATCAACCTTAAAATCACCATTCATTCATTCAAAACTGAAAGTTCACTCATTCAACACCGAATTAAAAGTGAGTTTTCCTTATAAATATTTTTTTTAATTACATGAATTAAAAGTGACTTCACTCATTTAGCTTGTATTGAGTTAGGGATTTCCCTTTCACCTTATTACATTATGAGTTACTGAAAGTGCAATGTGTCAAGAGTGCACTTATGCTTGGCTATGTTTTGATGAAGACAAAGGACTTAGTGAAAGCTTAAAGATCAACAAATCAACATGCCAAAGATTCAAGAGCTTCATGTCTAGACTAGAGTCTTAGATGTGTCTTAGTTATTGAGTCTAGGTTAGGTAAACCTAGATGCAAATCTCACAAAGTCTAAAAACTATCATATCATTTATATGAGACATGTCATCTAGTTTATTATATGTTCATGCATTAATCATACATGTCATTTGTGCATTTTAGGCATAACATAAAGGTAAAACATGTATAGTTGATAAGCATAATATATAGGTAGTTTACCAATTAACATCTTAACTGAAAATGCGCCAGTTAATCGATTAAGTAAAGCTTTAATTGATTAACGTGAAGACATTTTTAACAGATTCAACAGAAAACTGAAAAACAGATTTCAGTACTCTCTAACAGCTGTTGAAAGTTAGATTCGAGAGGTTGTTTCCCCTCCCAACAGATCGTCCCTTAGCAAGGTGCCAATCTGTTGAGAGGGTTATTTCTCTCTCATTTTCGGTGTGTTCTTTTTAATTGATTAAGTAAGTGAACTCGGTTTTATTCTTTGTTCGCCATCTCGGCTTTGTTGAAATAAATTCCAACACTGGTATCATGGTTTGAAGAATATTCCAGTTACAACTTACTTCTTAATAATCATGTGAATCAGTTATTCCTTCTTTGCCCCATCTCGGCTTTATTAGTATAAATTCTAACGTCGGTACAATGGTATCGAAGCAATCCCTTATTACATAATTATTAAGTTCCTTTGAATACCATCTCGGTTTTGTGGAATAAATTCCAACACCGGTTTAATGGTATTCTCTAATGTACAAAAGTGATGAATAATTAGTTGTTAGAAACAAATAAATAAATGAAGAACAAAAGAATAATAAATTTAAGTGATCTTTATTTATTTACTCCTTTTTGGGTTCATTTTATTAACAAACCAAACTTCTTCCTTAACGAAGGTTGGTACTAAAGAATGAATAAATTGCGGAAGGTAAATAACCATAAATAAAAGTTAGTAAGTTAGTTTCATCACTTTTGTAAATTAAAAGGTGTTTTCAACAAATAAATTTATTGATACAACTTTACTATTTTACAATTTACACCTCTTTCAAGATTCAGTTGTAGTATAGTATAAGGTTATGTCGAACCACAAGGAATTGCCTAATAGAATGAATCATATAAACATGTCATTGCACAAATAATAGGTTAAACATATTTTTGTGGTTTTTGTTTGTGATTTGCACATAAATAATTTAACAAGAAAAATAAACTAAATATTCACAAATTCTTGAGGAGACATTATCATTTTGAATAAGGAAAATATTTCTCAACTTCTTATGAATTTGAACTACTTAGACAAGTTCTTATGTTTTACTTTGATTAACTCCAAACACCAAGTTCTAAAATCCTCCTTTTAGTGTATGTCCTAAAATGGTAGAATGATAATCACTTATATTTATTACTAAACAATATTACGTCCACAAGAGACTAGGTTGTCACACCCTAATCTTGGCTACTCTAATATTGAAGTAGTAACGAATATAAGATCTTAAGAAAAGTATGCTTAACTTGGCAAATAAACTAAGTAGTACAACTACTTCTTAGTTTATTTGTTAAGTGTTTGAGACAAGTAATTTTTATGACTTGAAATCATTTTTTAGGCGATCAATCTAAAAACAGCATTAAGTACTTCTCAAACAAATAAAATTAACCAAAGCACCAACTTGAATGATTAAAATTCAAACTTTAGAATATAAGAAGAAGTAGAAATTACATAACCACATTCAAAAGAAATTGTTAGGAGCATGAGCCAACAATCCAAGGATTGGATGCTTTTGAGTTCCAAATGAGAGTACAAAATTGATTTTTGCATCTCATTTGCCTTCTCCTTTTCTCCTCTTGAATTCTAAATTAAAATTACAAACTTACTTGAAATAAAGCTCTAAAAAACTAAGAAATGAAGAGAGAATTTCAGAAAAGAGTTTGTAGTGAGAGACTTGTTAATTTCAAGTGGAATTGATTCCCTTTGCTCGAATGAATTGGTCCCTATTAATAGAATTCCTTTCTGGACTGCTGAGTTGCTTGGCTGGACTGCTAAGCAGCTGACCAAACCCTTCAGCATGGGTTTGGTCCCTTGATCAAGTAGCTTTGTCACTTCCTTATGCTTGACACATCAAAGCTAGTTGTGGGCTATGACACCAGCTATTGTGAGCTACTTCTGAAAAGCCTATGGTGGGCTACTTGAGGTGAGGTCATGGGTGACTTCATGGTTTTCTTAATGGTTAAGTCAAGTCTGGGTGCACACCGCTCAGCATACCTGTTGCACCGCTAAGCTGCTTGTTCAGCAGCTTTGACTGTGATGACTGGGACGTGGCCTGTTGCTTGCTGATCTGGTCAGGAGTTTGGTTCTCTGCTAAGCTGGTTGGTTGGACGGCTAAGCTGGTTGTTCAACATCTTGGGCATGTGCCAAGCTTGTTTCTGACCGTGTCAAGCTGAGGTCTGATCGTGCCAGGACTTGTCTGGTCCTAGGTTGAGCGGCCAAGCAGGTCCGCTCAGCTGCTTGCTTGAGCAGCTTGGTCCAGGTCATGTTGGTGTCCAGGTCAGGCTGGTGTCCAGGTTAGCTTAACTGGGCTTGGTCCATGCTTAGCTGCCTAGTTGAGCACCTTGACTTTTTTGACTTTTTTGCTTTTTGACCATGAGTCTTTTTTCTTCTCTTCTTTTCTTCATTCTAAATCCTACAAAATACATAAAAAAGAAATACACATACAAATATACAAGATTGTGATATTTTATACAAAAAGTATTGTTTTAAGTTGGTCTTTCTCAATTATGCTTAAGATAAGTGCCATAAAAGTGTATGAAGTTTAGGTATGTTTGGCACTTATCAACAACCCATTAATTGATTAACATGTAATTTAATCAATTAACTGGGTGAAAAACAACTTTTCTATATAAACTGTTTTGTTAACAGATTTCACTTACGATTTGATACATTCATACATTCATATTAGAATTGCTAGGTTGCATATTGTCATGTTCATGTATGTCATATAGGCAGAGGGAATTGCATGTGAGATTAGAGTGAGATAGTATTATGCTTAGGATTAACATGTCATCCATTGCATATTATCAACTGTGTTTTTCATCCTATCTAGTTCTTGCATGATTCTTTCAGTACTCTTTAGAGATCTATTAAGGGCTCACATGTTCTTCATGATTTTCATCTTATACATATTCATAGTAATTGTGAGATTTGTATAGGTTTATAGCTTGTTCTTTCTTGTTATATTTGAGCTATTTTAGTGCTTCACATTACTTTGTTCTTTGTATTGTTTGTGTAACAAGGGAATTCGTCTCTTGGTGTCGTACCACCAAAGAGATCAGAGAGTCTTCACCAATACTTGGAGGTCTTGAGTTTAGAGCATACTCTTGGCTAGGGCTGAATCGTAGGAAAGGTTTTCCTAGGCGATTGGGTAAGGTCAAACCAAGGTATAGGTTCTGGGAACTCAAGAAGGGAGCATTCAAGGTCTTGTAATTGGAAGTGTGTTTGTAAGGCACATTGTTTTCAATTTTAGTGAAGAAAAATCTCCCGGATCAGAGGGGAGGACTGAATGTAGTTTTGTAGTGGACCACAAAACGAACCAGTATAAAAACCTTGTTGCAGGCTATTTCTTTCCCTTATCTCTTTACTGTTTTTAGTATCTTTTAATTGCCTATTGAAGCTGATATTTTGAATATTGCATTACTGCCAAATAAAGATAATTTGTGTTCAAATATATTTGCTAAATCAATTCTGTATAATCTGTAATTGGCTGTGTAATTGAGTCATTCAACAACTACAATTTATGTGCAACTTAATCGATTAAGTCAAATCATTAATTGATTAACTGGGCGAGTTTCCAGAATAGGGCTTTGGTGTATATAGCGGTAAGTAGGAACCACGACACCTTTTCAACCCCCCCCCCCCTTCTAGGTGTATTTTGTCACTAATACCTAACACTTATGGTTTCCACTCATAATGTATTTGCTCTGCTTGGTGAGCTTAACTTAAAGCTTTAGGGATTTATGCTCCTTATATTTTTTGTCAATTCCTTTCTAGAAACTGGATCAAAATTGGATGAATATAAATCGATTGATGAAGGAGTATGAGGATGGAGTGAAATCATTTGTTAGGTTTACAATTGAGAATGCTGAAAATCCTAATAGAATTGTAGTCCTTGATTAAAATGTTCTTACTCCAAATGAGTTAAAAGTTCATTTAATGTGCCATGGTATTGATCAGTTACACATGTTGGGATAAGGCATGGTGATAAAAGAGATGTTATGGATTGTGATGACATGCATGTGAAAGAAAAAAACACAAATGCAACTGTTTCGATTAAATGACAAACATTGTCGAAGATGATCTTCAAGATTGTCCTGAGATATTTCAATGGTTGACAAGTGATGTTGATAAGGCATTATATGATGGGTGTACTAAATTCACGACATTTGACACTGGTGTCAAGATTTTATAAGTTCAAATTTGTTAATGGATAGAGTGATGAGAGTTTCACAAGCATGCTTGCACTTCTGAAGGATATGTTGTCGGAAGATAATGTGCTCCCTTCTCGAACCTACGTTGCTAAACAAATGTTATGCTCCTTTGGAATGAACTACAATTGGATACATGCTTGTGAAAATGATTGCACCTTATTTTTTAATTAGTATGCTTTGTTAAAGTTTTGTCCTTAATGTTATGCATCACGATATAAGAAGGAAGACTAAATTCCCAAAAAGGTTGTATGATATTTTCCATCAAATCAAGATTTAAGTGTACGTTCAGCAATGCGAAATATGCAAAGAATTTGACATGACATGACGATGAAAGTATTAAAGATGACAAGCTTAGGCATCCTGTAGATTCTCCTCAATTCATAAAAAATGATCATGACTGTCCTAGTTTTGGTCAAGAATCAAGAAATATATGCCTTGCATTGTCAAGTGATGGAATTACCCACATAATGTTCAAACTTGCTCCCTCAGTACATAGCTAGTTATGTCGTGATATACAATCTACCTCCTTTTCTATGCATGAAGTACAAATATATGATGTTAACTATGTTAATTTTTGGACCTAAACAACTAGGAAATGACATAGATATATATTTGGCTCCATTAATTGAAGATTTGAAGAAAATGTGGGAGACATGCATAGTTTTATATGATGTGTATAGGGAAGAAAGATTCAACTTGATGGCTTTATTGTTCAGCACAATTAGTGATTGCCCTACCTATGTTAATCTGACACGATATAGTATAAAAGGACATTTTGCATGTTTTGTATGTGAAGACAATACTCATTCAATGAGGTTAGAAAGCTATAAGAAGAATGAATTCCTTGGCTGTCATAGAGTTTTGCATTAAGATCATCACTAACAACGATGGAGAAAAGCATTTGATGGGAACAGTGAAGAAGGTCATGCTCCTTTGTCGTTGATAGGTGATCAATTATTTCAAAAGCTAAAGGGTTTGAATAACAACTTTGATAAACCTTTTTTCCAAAGCAATGGTCACAAATAGGTTGAAGAAAAGGTCAATCGTCTTTGAATTGCCATATTGGAGTTCATTATATGTAAATATTTCCTCGATGTTATGCATATTGAAAAAATGTATTTGAAAGTCTCCTTGGTACCTTACTCAATATCCTTGGTAAGACCAAAGATGACTTGAATGCAATATTGGCCTAGGATAGTATGAGAATAAGAAAGGAATTGGGAACGTTAATGAAGGATATGCCCCTTTGGCGGCGATGGCGCATCCATTAACCGCCCTCCCGTATTCAGTGGCGAAGAATATGCCTATTGGAAATTTTGCATGAAAATCTTTATAAAAGCCATCGACTCGGATATTTGGGAATCCATAGTCAATGGGCCCTTCGTTCCACAACATTTAGTGGATGATGAACCAAAAGATAAACCTAAAAGTCTATGGACCGATGATGAACACAAAAAGGTTCAGTATAACCTGCGTGCCAAAAATATCATCACATCGATCCTATCATATGATGATTTCTTTCGGGTCTCGCAGTGCCAAAATGCTAAAGAAATGTGGGACACTTTACAAGTAACTCATGAAGGCACTAGCGAAGTCAAGCGTGCCAAGCTGAATGCCCTGACACATGAATATGAGTTATTTCGTATGTTACCAAATGAATCTATTAGTGATATGGAAAACATTTTACTCTTATATTTAAAAATTTAGTTGCTTTGGATAAATTGTTTAACAAAGCTGAGCTTACTAACAATGTTTTACGCTGTCTTGACAGGAGATGGCAACCAAAAGTAACAACTATTATGGAATCAAAGGATCTTGACTCCATGCCTTTGGCGACACTATTCGGAATAATCCAAGAGCAAGAAATGGAGCTTGGATGCCTGACTATGCACGAAGAATCAGATCGCAAAAGAAAAGTATTTCTCTCATGGCAACCACATCGCAATCCTTAGAAGAGAGAGAAGAAGATGAATATAATTCAGATACGAAGAAACTTTGAGCCTTTTCGTACGCAAACTCGGGAAATTTCTAAAGAAATTGGCTTCAAACGTTTCCAGAAGAAAGAAGCGTGGGAGTCGACCAGAGAAGGCAAGAGTAAAGAGCGCTTCACTTGCCATGGATGTGGTAAGCCAGGACATATGAGGTTCCAATGTCCTACTTACCTCAAGAAGGTTGATTCAGATAAGAGCACTCCCCGGGACTTCAAATCGAAGAAAGCTTACATAGTATGGGATGTACCAAAGAAGGACATGACATCCAACACCTCAGATGAAGAAGAATCTGCAAAGCTATACCTAATGACGAGAACAGATGATGCAAATTGCTCAAATTCAAAAGAGGTAAGCGACGAGGTATATTCTGACACCTCATCCTCCTCATATGATGATTCACCCTCTTATGAGGAATTATATGATGCGTTTGTCGAATTGCATGATGAGTTAAAGAAATTAGCTAGGATTAGCTACGATAGGAAAAGAGTAATCCTGCTAAATGAAAAAAAATTAGTATCATTACAAAAAGAATTAGATGAACTAAAATTTGAAAATGAAACATTCGATTTGATCTATTCTTGTAATGCATGCAATTGCTCTGATAATAATTTATGTCAACCAATAGTCTGTGACTCTTGCGATGATTTGAAAAATGAAAATTTGAGATTAAATGAAAAACTCGCAAAACT
>NC_032019.1:30217431-30218483 GCF_001865875.1 Lupinus angustifolius | reverse complement strand
TGGCGTGTATGTATGGATGAAAAAGGGAGATAACTCCCTAGTTACTAACAGAAAAGGACCCAACATAACTTGGGTACCTAAAAAAGGTAAGTGATCTATGTTTTGCAGGTATGTCTTCGAGCTCATGGACAACATTGGTATCGTTACTAACAGAAAAGGACCCAACATAACTTGGGTACCTAAAAAAGGTAAGTGATCTATGTTTTGCAGGTATGTCTTCGAGCACATGGACAACATTGGTATCTTGATAGTGGATGCTTGAGACATATGACGGATGATAGATCAAAATTCCTAGATATATCCTTGCAAGAAAAAGGGTTTGTCACTTATGGAGACAACAACAAAGGGAAGATACTTGGCACCGGTACAATTGGTAACTCAAATTAGTCCGTGATCGAAAATGTGCGATATGTTGAAGGTCTGGAACATAACCTCTTAAGTATCAGCCAACTATGCAATAAAGTTAATCGTGTATCTTTTGATTCTGAGTGTTGTATTATTCGTGACAATATATCTAATAAAGTTAAGTTTATCGGATATCGTATAAATAATATCTATATGGTTAATCTAGATGATGTCACTATTCTATTTTCAAAATGTTTTATATCCAAGGAGGAGGACATTTGGCTTTGGCATAGGCGTTTCACTCATATTCACATTAAGCATCTAGATAAATTGTCTAAAAATAATTTGGTTGATGGGCTGCAAAAACTTGATTTTAAAACTCAAGAAACTTGTGACACTTGTCAAGATGTAAACAAGTTTAAAACTCTTTTGCTAAAAAGAATGTGATATCCACAATAAGACCTTTGGAGCTTCTCCATATGGACTTGTTTGGACCATCATAGGTTATGAGTTTTGTTGGTAGATTTTATGCTTTAGTGATCATTGATGATTTTTCTAGATTTACATGGACATTATTTCTTTCGTCCAAGAGTGATGCTTTTAAATCTTTCAAAAACCTTGCCAAGCAAATCCAAAACTAGTTTAATCACAAGATAGTATATATTCGATCTGATCATGGTGGCGAATTTGAAAACCATTTATTTGAT
>NC_032019.1:30198630-30217331 GCF_001865875.1 Lupinus angustifolius | reverse complement strand
TTATAATAAATATGGTATTATGCATCAAGTTTCGGCCCCTCGTACCCCTCAACAAAATGGAGTTGTTGAGAAGAAGAATCGAATCTTAGAGAAGCGTTCTAGAACAATGCTAAATGAAAGCAAGGTCCCTAAATATTTTTGGACTGATGCAGTGCATACAACTTGCTATGTGATTAATCGTATACTCTTGAGGCCTACTTTTTCAAAAACTCCATATGAACTTTTAGATGGTCGTAGACCTAATATTTCTCATTTTCATGCTTTTGGGTGTAAATGCTTTATATTAAATAATGGAAAAAGATCTTCAAGTAAATTTGATTCAAAAGTTGATGAGGGTATATTTTTTGGGTATTTATTGCATAGTAAAGCTTATCGAGTCTTTAATAAGTATTTAATGCAAGTAGAACAATCTGTGCATGTCCATTTTGACGAATCTTCTCCAAAAGAGAAGAGGAAGGTATTTCATAATGATGTTGCAGGTGCTTTGGAAGAAACATACTTAAAGGACATGGACCATGACAAAGAAGAAGAAGAAGCAGAGCAAACTATTCAAGATAAGCATCAGGACCTGCCAATCGCGTGGAAGACCAAGAAGGATCATCCACTTGACAAAGTAATATGTGATATAACTATGGGGGTGGTAACTCGTAGCTCTTTATGTAAATTTTGTAACTTTGTAGCTTTTGTATCTTAAATCGAGCCTAAGACCATCAATGAGGCCATTGAGGATGTGCACTAGGGTATAGATATGCAAGAATAGCTAAACCAGTTCGAGCACAATAATGTATGGGACTTGGTCCCTAAGCCTAAAGAACATCCAATGATTGGTACTAGATGGGTCTTTCGTAATAAATTGGATGAATCTGGCTTGATAATCAGAAATAAAGCTCGCTTAGTGGCCAAGGGTTACAACTAGAAGGAGGGCATCGATTATGATGAGACCTGCACTCCTGTAGCCAGATTAGAGGCCATAATGATGCTTTTATCCTTTGCATCAATTATGAACTTCAAGCTTTTTCAAATGGATGTCAAGAGCGCCTTCTTGAATGACTACATTCAAGAGGAGGTATATGTAGATCAACCTCCTGGCTTTGAAAATTTTAAAAATCCGAACCATGTATATAAGCTCAAAACGACCCTTTATGGCATGAAACAAGCTCCCAGAGCTTGGTATGATAGATTGAGCTCTTTCCTCTTGGAAAAAAAGTTCATGAGGGGTATGGTTGATACTACCCTCTTTATTCATAGACTAGATTATCATGTGCTTTTAGTTCAAATATATGTTGATGATATAATCTTCGGATCTACTAATGACATTCTATGTAAAGAATGTTCTGAGTTGATGCAGGGTGAATTTGAGATGTCGAAGATGGGTGAGTTGACCTTCTTTCTTGGACTTCAAATCAAACAAATGGAAAGAGGACTCTTCATTCATCAATCGAAATATTGCAAAGAGTTACTGAAGAAGTTCGAAATGAAAAAGTGTAAAGAGGCTTCAACACCTATGGCGTCCGCATGCTATCTAGATAAAGATGAAAAGGGAAAAGCAATCGAGGTAACCAAATATCGTGGGATCATCGGCTCATTATTATATTTAACTGTGAGTCGCCCCGATATATATTATGTTTAGTGTTTGTATGTGTGCTAGATTTCAAGCTTTACCTAAAGATTCACATTATACTACTGTAAAACGAATAATGAGATATTTAAAAGGAACAACTAATATGGGATTATGGTATCCTAGGGATGCCTCACTATCCTTGGTAGGATATTCCGATTTCGATTTTGCGGGATGCAAGTTGGATCGGTAAAGCACTAGTGGGACTTGTCATTTACTTGGTAGTTCCTTAGTTGCATGGCACAGTAAAAAGCAAGCATGTGTTGCTTTGTCCACCGCCGAAGCGGAATACATTGTCGCTAGTGTGTGTTGCTCTCAAATCCTTTGGATGTAGCAGCAACTTAGGGACTTTGGACTAATATTAGAAAAGATTCTCATAAACTGTGATAACATGCCATAAACCTATCCAAGAATCCCGTTTTGCATTCTAGAACCAAGCATATTGAAATAAGACATCATTTCTTGTGTAACCATGTGCAAAAAGGCGATTGTGAGCTTAAATTTGTTGAAACATCTAAGCAATTGGCTGATATTTTCACCAAGCCTCTCTCACAAGATACCTTCTATGTTTTTCGAAGAGAACTTGGAATTCTTAATGACAATTATCTTGTTTAAAATCGTCTATATGATTTGCATGATAATGTCTTCTATGCTTCAAAATGTACATTTGTTATGAATACATCCTATTCCTTTTATGACTGATGTTCTTGTTTGACAAGCTGAAAATGTATATGTGATTGAGTAAAACTGCTTGATAAATGTTAGAAATCATTGCATGCTTTTAAAATCCAAAAAAAAACTCTTGATTCTGTATATCTGATACTAGTTAATTGATTAACTATCCTCCTTAATCTATTAAAATGATTTCCAATAGCAAACATTTCAATTTTCATTAAATTTAATCGATTAAGACTTATGTTAATCGATTACTTGGGCTCTTTTTTTCGAAAAACCTAGAATTTTTACACTGGTTTATCGATTAAATGCAACACTTAATCGATTAACGACAGCAGATATATTAGAATCAGAAACGTTTTTTTGCCATTTTTCAAACCCTCTCTTCCTCCTTTTCTTTGAAAATCTCAAATGCAAGCAGCAAATTCAAAATATTAGCTGAATAGAAGTTTTAAACCTCACCTTTACCCCATCTGTGCAATTAATTGATCTCTATTTCCCAAGAAATCCCATTCCCATTTCCAAAATCCTAAGCTCTAGGTTCCCTCCCTTATCCTCCTTCATCCTCCATTACTCACGTTTTTAATCATCAATGGAAAGAGGACGTTCGAAGAGGTTCAAGACAACTGCTCAACGCGTATTTGCATGTCAGAATAGATACATTCATACATTCATATTAGAATTGTTAGGTTGCGTATTTTCATGTTCATGTATGTCATATAGGCAGAGGGAATTGCATGTGAGATTAGAGTGAGATAGTATTATGCTTAGGATTAACATGTCATCCATTACATATTATCAAATGTGTTCTTCATCATATCTTGTTCTTGCATGATTGTTTCACTACTCTTTGAAAAAAATTACATGTGCTTCATGATTTTCATCTTATACATATTCATACTAATTGTGAGATTTGTATAGGTTTATAGCTTATTCTTTCTTGTTATACTTGAGCTATTTTAGTGCTTTGCATTACTTTGTTATTTGTATTGTTTGTGTAACAAGGAAAGTCGTCCCTTGGTGTCGTACCACCAAAGAGATCTGAGAGTCTTCACTAAGACTTGGAGGTCTTGAGTTTAGAGCATACTCTTGGCTGGGGCTGGATCGTAGGAAAGGTTTTCCTAGGCGATTGGGTAAGGTCAAACCAAGGTATAGGTTCTGGGAACTCAAGAAGGGAGCATTCAAGGTCTTGTAATTGGAAGTGTGTTTATAAGGCACACTGGTTTCAATTTTAGTGAAGAAAAATCTCCCGGATTAGAGGGGAGGACTGGATGTAGTTTTACAGTGGACCACAAAACGAACCAGTATAAAAACCTTGTTGTAGGCTGTTTCTTTCCCTTATATCTTTGTTGTGTTTAGTATCTTTTAATTGCCTATTGAAGATGATATTTTCAATATTGAATTACTACCAAATAAAGATCATTTGTGTTCAAATATATCTGCTAAATCAATTCTTTATAATCTGTAATTGGTTGTGTAATTGAGTCAGTCAACAACTGCAATTTCTATGCCACTTAATCGATTAAGTCATAGCATTAATCGATTAACTGGGCAAGTTTCTAGAATAGGGCTTTGGTTCAAATAGCGGTAAGTGGGAACCACGACACCTATTCAACCCCCCTTCTAGCTGTATTCTATCACTGATACCTAACAGTTAAGGTTTCCGCTCATAATGTATTTGCTCTGCTTGGTGAGCTTAACTTCAAGCTTTAGGGATTTATGCTCCTTATATTTTTTTTGTCAATTCCTTTCTAGAAAATGGATCAAAATTGGATGAATATCAATCGATTGATGAAGGAGTATGAGGATGTAGTGAAATCATTTGTTAGGTTTACAATTGAGAATGCTGAAAATCCTAATAGAATTGTAGTCCTTGATTAAAATGTTCTTACTCCAAATGAGTTAAAAGTTCATTTAATGTGCCATGGTATTGATCAGTTACACATGTTGGGATAAGGCATGGTGATAAAAGAGATGTTATGGATTGTGATGACATGCATGTGAAAGAAAAAAACACAAATGCATATGAAGGCAACCATTTCGATTAAATGACAAACATTGTCGAAGATGATCTTCAGGTTTGTTCTGAGATATTTCAATGGTTGACAAGTGATGTTGATAAGCCATTATATGATGGGTGTACTAACTTTACGACATTTGGCATTGGTGTCAAGATTTTATAAGTTCAAATTTGTTAATGGATAGAGTGATAAGAGTTTCACAAGTATGCTTGCACTTCTGAAGGATATGTTGTCGGAAGATAATGTGCTCCCTTCTCGAACCTACGATTCTAAACAAATATTATGCTCCATTGGCATGAACTACAAGTGGATACATGCTTGTGAAAATGATTGCACCTTATTTTTTAATTAGTATGCTTTGTTAAAGTTTTTTCCTAAATGTAATGCATCACGATATAAGATGGAATACTAAATTCCCAAAAAGGTTGTATGGTATTCTCCTATCAAATCAAGATTTAAGTGTACGTTCAGCAATTCGAAAGATGCAAAGAATTTGACATGACGATGAAAGTATTAAAGATGACAAGCTTCAGCATCCTGCAGATTCTCCTCAATTCAGAAAAAATGATCATGACTGTCCTAGTTTTGGTCAAGAATCAAGAAATATATGCCTTGCATTGTCAACTGATGGAATTACCCACATAGTGTTCAAAGTTGCTCCCTCAATACATAGCTAGTGATGTCGTGATATTCAATCTACCTCCTTTTCTATGCATGAAGTACAAATATATGATGTTATCTACATTAATTTCTTGACCTAAAGAACTAGGAAATGACATAGATATATATTTCGCTGCATTAATTGAAGACTTGAAGAAAATGTGGGAGACATGCATAAATTTATATGATGCTTATAGGGAATAAAAATTCAGGTTGATGGCTTTGTTGTTCAGCACAATTAGTGATTTCCCTACCTATGGTAATCTGACACGATATAGTACAAAAGGACATTTTGCATGTTTTGTATGTGAAGACAATACTCATTTAATGAGGTTAGAAAGCTATAAGAAGAATGAATTCCTTGGCCATCATAGAGTATTGCATTAAGATCATCACTAGCAACGTTGGAGAAAAGCATTTGATGGGGACAATGAAGAAGGTCACGCTCCTTTGTCGTTGACAGATGATCAATTATTTCAAAAGCTAAAGGGTTTGAATAACAACTTTGATAAACCTTTTGCCATAGAAATGGTCACAAATAGGTTGAAGAAAATGTCAATCTTCTTTGAATTGCCATATTGGAGTTCATTATATGTAAATATTTCCTCGATGTTATGCATATTGAAAATATATATTTGAAAGTCTCCTTGGTACCTTAATAAATGTCCTTGGTCAGACCAAAGATGACTTGAATTCAATATTGGACTAGGATAGTATGAGAATAAGAAAGGAATTGGGAACGTTAATGAAGGGAAAACGTACATATCTACCTCCAGCAGCTTATACTTTGTTGAGGAAGGAGAAAATAGAATTTTTTAAATTTCTTCATGGTGTTAAAGTTCCAAAGGGATACTCTTCAAACATTCAAAACATTGTATCAATGAAAGTCCTCAAGTGAAAAGGTCCTAAGTCTCATGATTGTCATGTACACATAGAACATTTCTTGTCTATTGGAGTATGGTCTATTCTACCTAAAAATGTTCGAGGAACCATAACTAAGTTATGCCTCTTCTTGAAGGCAATTTGTCACAAAGTGATTGACCCTGGGAAATTACATGCATTGCAAAAACAAATTATTTTGACTTTTTGTGAGCTTAAAATGTATTTCTCACCTTCTTTTTTGACATAATGGTTCATCTATGCATTCAACTTGTTCGAGAGACACAACTATGTAGTCCTTCCTATATGAGATGGGTGTACCCTTTTGAGCATTATATGAAGACATTAAAAGGGTATTGACGAACCGATCAAGACTAGATGGTTGTATTGTTGAGTGATATATTACTGAAGAATCTCTTGATTTTTGTACTGGATACCTTATCGATGGTGATTTCATAGGCATTCCAAGGCCTCGGTATGCAAAAAGAACATTTTGGCAAAAGGATTAGAGGGAATAAAATATTGACTACAACAAGAACCGAATTGGAGTAAGCGCATTTATATGTTTTACATAATCCCGACAAGTTTGATAAAGTGGCTAAAAAATCACATTATTGAGGAGTTGAATATAAATGCACATCTAGTTTCCGAAAGATTGAAATGGTTATCTAATGATCCAAGTATTCATGTCTTATCCTACACTGGTTACCTAATTAACAGGTTCGTATTTTATACGAAGAAACCAGACGATCAAAGTAAAATGCAAAATGGTGGTGTGACTCTTGTTGCTCGACTGTTACATATGTCAAGTGCAAAAGATAAAAACCCAATATATGTGAATATGTCATACTTTGGAGTCATTGAACGGATATGATTATTGGATTAAGCAATATTTCGGTTGCCGGTTTTTTGTTGTATGTAGGTTGATAACAACAATGACTTTCGAGTTGATAAGTTAGGGTTCATGCATGTGAATCTTAATAGACTAGGATATAAAAATGAGCCATTTATTCTAGTATCACAGGCTCAATAAATATTATATTTTAGTGACTCAACTAATATGAAATGGTCCATTGTTCTTTTAACTAATAAAATAATCGTCAATAATATTGATACAAAAAATATGAAGATATTGATACTAAAGATGATCCTTTTTTGGGATATCACAATCGCGTGAGAGCGGACCAACTATAGATGATGAATTATATATAAAAGAGATGATCACGATGAGAGACCTTGGGCGAATCAATATGTTTCTCCAAACAATTATATTACAAGCCAATAACAATCAAAGAAAAGGAAAAAGTAGATGCATGTCTATGTATAATTATAAATTTTGTTTGTAATTTGCATATATTGAACTTATATTATTTTTTGTAATTTTATGTATTCTGCCAAAATATAATTGTCATGATATTCTTTGTTTGTAATTTATATTGTATTGATATTGATAATACAGACTTCTAGTATTAATGTGTCTGTGTTGTTGAGAATATATATATGTATGTGGTGTTTACAATATTTGTGTTGTTGTTAAATGTATATGCATGTATTAATATGTACAAATCAACATTGCATGCTAGGGGGACCTCTGACAAGCATTGTTTTATGTATACAATATAACAACATTCATTGTAGGCAACGCTGTTATATGTATACAATTCAACAATGCTCATTATAGATGGCGTTGTTGTATGTAAACAAAACAACATTGCTAATTATAGAAAGCACTGTTGTATATTGCTAATACAACAACGCTCATTGTAAGTAACAATGTTATATGTCTATGTTGTTGAGAATATTTATGAATAATACAATAACTCTCCATGTAATTTGCGCTGTTATATGTATGAAATATATAACAACACTATTTTGTGGAGGCGTTGCAACGGCTACGTAAGCGTTGTTAATCATGCCTATATACTACTACGCTCACGTAGAAAGTGTCCAAAAGCTTTGTTATATATATCTTAAATGTTTGTTGTTAAACTTCAACTCTAGCATAGTGGAATGCAATAAATTTAAATTATAAAAGTATCTTCAATTACCCATAAACATTGATCCTTGAATATGTAATTATGTTTAATGGTTAAATTGAAATTGATAGTTATGAGCTATTTATGTATCGTCCAAAGATTGATTAATTAGTGTTGTGATCATTAGTTAAGATAATTGCTAATAACTAATAGATTAATGTATATTATGTTTTAATGTTGTACACTAATGCATCACCAAATGGAGAGATCACTAGTATACATTAATTTTTCAGTTTGTTGCGTTTGTAAGTAATGATATATTATTATTATTGGTATCATTTATAATAATGAAAAGTCTCATTATAAAGCTAGGAAGTTAAGATGTGGTAGACATAGTCTCATGTGTACTATGTGCATATAATAGTAAGTTAACTCTCTCAAAATAATAAATTCATAAGAAAATATGGAATTTGTGAGAAATCACTCTCAAATTAATGACAAGTCTCGGACTAGGACATTAACGAGTACTTATTCATAATTTAATTGAAATGACAAATATTGCAATAAGAATGTCACTAAGAATGGAATTAGGTGAATTCTATTACATTCTAAATGAACTATAATTATATAAGGAGATAAGTTATCTCCTCCTGCCAGTGAAATCATGACATGTGTCATGTTTCACTATTTTCTATAAAAATATTTTAAAAAATAAACAAAATAACACACATGTCACATTTTTATTGGTTAGAGGAGATAAGTTATCTCCTTATACAAGGAGATACATTATTCTCTTATGCAATGGGAATGGAGTATCTAAGGAGATAAGTTATCTCCTTATACAAGGAGATACATTATTCTCTTATGCAATATGTTAGTTCAAGAATAAATCAGCCTTAAGAATCAATGCAATTGCTCCATAACTTATGTTTAACATGAAGAAGTTCGAATGGAAGTAGTAATAAGCATGATGTAAAGAAAATGATCATTAAAGACTATTGAGTTTTTTATCTTCCTCCTAGATTCAAAAGTAGGAACCATACACATGCAGGTTCATATCTCTAGAAGTATTAGACATTTCCAAAGAATTGTCTAAAAAGTAATACTTTATTCAAAAGAAGAAGCTCAATGGTTACGTATTAATTTGAATCAAAGCTAACTAGACATACTTGTAATATCCATAGATGAAGTTTGGAAGTGTAACACATTCATGTTCCAAATAAAAATGCAAGGAATGATAAGTACCGAAAATGCCTAAAATACATATACTTTTTATGGCACTCATTCTTGAGAAAATTGAGAAAACCAACTTAATTCAACAATTTTTGGATAAAATATCACAGCCTTTTATATATGCTTTGCGTACTTCTTTTGTATTATGTTTTGTAGGATTTAGGTGGAAAAGAGAAGATTTAATCAAATACAAGCAAAGTGCTTAACATAGTCCAAAATGATCCACAAATGACATGCTTAAGCTTGACAGTGCAAGCTATGTGCTTAGTCTTAAGCATGACTCAACAAGACTTGGCCTATGTGAAAAATTATGGAGTCAACTTGAAACTGCTCACTAAGCAGCTTAGCTTGGACCAAGCCCATGCCTAGTTGATCTGGAGACCAACCTAGCACGGTGAGACTCAACCTGGCACGGTTAGAACACAAGCCTGGACAAGCCAACCTGCTCAAGCAGACAGCTTAGCGGAGCACCTGGACCGCCCAGCTTGGAACCACACACCTGACCAGATCAGCAAGCACCAAACCACATCACCATCAGCACGGTCAAAGCTGCTCAAACAAGTAGCTTAGCGGTGCCACCTAGGCACTCAACGGTGCCACCTAGGTGCTCAGCGGTATGCATCGAACAACTTGGTCAAGTTGACTTAGCCACCAGACAACCATGACCTTGTGTGTGATCTCATTCCAAGTAGCCTCCATAGGCTTTTTAGAAATAGCTCACAATAGTTGACCAGTAGCTCACAACTAGCTTGGGTGACTCAACCACAAGCAGGTGACTAAGCTACTTGGCCATGACCAAATCTATGTTGAGGTGTTTGGTCAGCAGCTTGGCGGTCAAGGAGAGGAGCTTGGCGGTTGGCAGAAACTCCTATAAATAGGATGCACTGTATTCACATTTGGATACATTCATTCACATTCTCGTATAAACTTCCATTCCTCATACTCTCTCTAAGCCGAATTCTTCTCTTCTTCTTGTAATTTTCTTGGAAAATATCTACTCCAAAGTAGTTTAGGTAAGTTTATTTTGTAGTTTTTTCAATAGGAGAAAGGAGATGGCAAATGAGATACAAAAACATAATTTTGTAATCCCATTTCGGTCCAAAAAACATCTCATCGATGGATAGATGGCTCATGCTCCTACAAATTGACTTGAATAATAGTGTAATTTCTTCTCTTTAATTTAGCATCTTTTGAATTCAATTCATTTCAAGTTATTACTTTTGGTTAAGTTTTGATTCTTTCTGAAGTTCTTAATGCAGTTTTAGCTTGATCACCTAAAACTTGATTTAAAGATCCTAAAATGCTTCTTCTTAAAGTGTTGACAAGTGAACAAAAAATTATAACCTACACCTAAGTTCACTTGTCACATCAAGCATCTATTTTAAGCAACTTATGTTCACGGGTAAATAAAGTTAATGGAGCCTGAAGTAGGGTGTGACAACCTAGTCTGGCGAGTGGCACTTAACTATTATTTAGTGTATTACATAAGGTTTGAAAATCATCTTATCATTCTAGGACACTAGATGAAAGATTTAGAAATGATGTGTAGAATTAACCGAAAGTATAACACGTAACTTGTAATATTTTCAAGATCAATTAAGTTTAGAAATAATTCCATATTTCCAACCAATTTTCTCCTCAAGAATTTGTGCGTATTAGTTGTTTATGTTTATTTACATGTTAATATTTCGTAGACAAAATCAAACAAAAAGATGTTTAAACATTATTAGTAATATAACATGTTTATAATAATGATCTATTAGGCAATTCCTTGTGGTTCGACATAACCCTATATTATACTACAATTGAATCTTGAAAGAGATGCAAATGTAAAATAGTAAAGAGTTAACTTATAAATTTTATTTGTTGACAAAGAAAGAAACCTTGAATCAAAGTGCAATTTAATTCATAAATTGTATCTTTGTAAAAAAGGAAAAATACACAGTTATAATGAGTTATCTAACTACTAACTTTTACTTTCTGTCATTTATTTTCCGCAACTAACATTTATTTTCTGTCATTTAAATTCTGCAACTAACTATTTATTGTTTTATTTATTTATTCTTTAACAATCTTCCATAAGGAAGTAGTTTGGTTAATAAAGGAAAACGAAAATAAATATTACTCATTATTACTTGTATTAAATTGTTAAATTCATACCATTATATCGGTGTTGGAATTAATCCAACAAAGCCGAGATGATATGAAATTGTTAATAATTCAATAAATCTAAGTTTTTTATTAAAGGAACATTCTTGAAAACATTATATCAGCGTTGAAATTTATTCCAACAAAGTTGAGATGACAAACAAATTAAAAAATCGACCTGTCATTAATTAGATAAATCAGAAACTTGCTGCGTGAAAATAAAGTAAGTAAGAAAACTCTTTCAACAAGGAATCTTATGACTCAAACCATTTTCTCTATATATGCATTGAGATGAAAGTTCTAATGGGAGTTTTTAAGTTGTTTGCACATTCTTGAATGATTTGGAGTGAGATGCGATATGTAATTTATAACTTAAATCTGAACAAATATTATGTTGAAACTCTTTTAACCTTGCATTGAAATGTTGATATTGAACATGATTTTGTTAAAGAAAGTTTTACTTATGGCATAAATGTTTGAGTCTGTTTTCAAATAAAGAATACAAACATTAGCAGAGAATGAAATCCTTCAAGATTTAAATTTTATGAATCTAGATGTGTATAAGGCTTATATAAAATTAAACAAATAAAATATATAATTAAAGGAGTCGCAAACACCTAACTTCTTGAAATTATACATAACTATTTTTTTGTACTCTTTTATGTTAATTTTTCAATACGAAAGATACTTAATTGTCCTTGTAATGATTATTCATATTATGATATGTTTCTCTTCTACATGAAAAGTCTAAAGCTATAAATATTTTGGATATCTTCATTAATGAAGTTAAAAGGAAGTTAGCCATAATGGTGAGATATTTAAGATCTACAAAATTGATGAGCATTTTGGAAGATATGAAGAATTAAGGTGACACTCAAGTCTATTTCCCAAGTTCCTTGGAATGTATAAAATCATGTGTAATGAAGAATTTGGGTGACACTGAAGTCTATTTCCTTCTTGGAAGGTATAAAATCATGTATAAGAAAGGTGTAACAGACCTTCTTGGTTAAGGTCAGAAGTAAGGTATCTAATACATATTTACTAATTTTATTGTGGAATTATTTTATACGTATTATGATGTATTTGCTGAATATGGTTCCTAGTAAGATAATTTTACAGATTCTTTTGGATTTGTGACATGACAGGAAAGATAGTATAAGACACCTTATGTTTAGGATTGTCATATAGAAATGAAATGCTATAATTCATGATAAAAGAAATTGGATGTAAAACAATGGATGATTATTTCATTGGTTATTCATAAAAATTAAAAGTGTAAAGTTTTATTATTCTAACAGTATTATAAGGATTTTTGAAACTGAGAATATTAAACTTATTGTGAATAGTGATATTAGTTAGACCGAAGTGAAGCATCATGTAAAGTGGGAATTACTGTAAGTAGAATACAAACTTCTTTGGCGTGTATCTTAACTACAATTGTTGTAGATCATTTCATAATATGAACAACAACAATTAAATGATCTAATTCTTCAAAGTGAAGTTAAAGTAAATAAGATTGTAATAGAATCATGATAAATAAATTAAGATCTCAAAGAGAAATGAGAATAACTATCTTTTATGATTATGTATTTTATTTACATTAGTCAACATTTGGTTTAGAATGAAAACATACCAATTAAAGTTTTCAAGTGGCGAATTGTGATAATTCTCATAAATTATTAGATTTCATTAAGAAGATTTAAAACCCATGAAAAACAATGAAGTTTTCGACAACTTAAGTCACTAGAAAATTGTAAAAGACATGGTTGGAAGTGAGTTTTTAAAGGCCAAATACTACTCTTATGGTAACTTAGAATGGTACAAAACAAGAGTATTTTTAAAAGGGTATACTCATTAAATCGAGCCTAATTATAGAAAGATTATTTTTGGTAATCTCTTTAGAAAGATTGTTTTGAGATTATCATGGCATTGATATCTCACTATTATCTAGAGTTATATTAGGTGAATTTGAAATATGTCTTTCTAAATGGAGATTTAGATAAAGAAGTTTAGTAGGAAAAACTAATGGAGTTCATAGAAGAATGAAAAGGAACATGAGATGTGTAAATGTAAAACATAAATATATAAAATTAAGCGAGTTTCCCAAGAATAGTATTTCGTTTAATAGTATTTCTATTTCCTTTAGATTTAAGGATAATATTTTTGATCAATGTATATATTTAAAGGTCAACAATATTTATTATTATGATGTTTTATATTGATGACATCATGCTTATTAGTCTTGATCTCTTGCTTATGACTAACATGTTTCTCTCTAGTAACTTTGAAATGAAAATGTAAATAATATTGTGATAGGCATAAATCACAAGAATCATTCGATTTGTCTAAAAAGATATATATATATATATATATATATATATATATCTTTTTAGACAAATCGAATGATTCTTGTGATTTATGCCTATCACAATATTATTTACATTTTCATTTCAAAGTTACTAGAGAGAAACATGTTAGTCATAAGCAAGAGATCAAGACTAATAAGCATGATGTCATCAATATAAAACATCATAATAATAAATATTGTTGACCTTTAAATATATACATTGATCAAAAATATTATCCTTAAATCTAAAGGAAATAGAAATACTATTAAACGAAATACTATTCTTGGGAAACTCGCTTAATTTTATATATTTATGTTTTACATTTACACATCTCATGTTCCTTTTCATTCTTCTATGAACTCCATTAGTTTTTCCTACTAAACTTCTTTATCTAAATCTCCATTTAGAAAGACATATTTCAAATTCACCTAATATAACTCTAGATAATAGTGAGATATCAATGCCATGATAATCTCAAAACAATCTTTCTAAAGAGATTACCAAAAATAATCTTTCTATAATTAGGCTCGATTTAATGAGTATACCCTTTTAAAAATACTCTTGTTTTGTACCATTCTAAGTTACCATAAGAGTAGTATTTGGCCTTTAAAAACTCACTTCCAACCATGTCTTTTACAATTTTCTAGTGACTTAAGTTGTCGAAAACTTCATTGTTTTTCATGGGTTTTAAATCTTCTTAATGAAATCTAATAATTTATGAGAATTATCACAATTCGCCACTTGAAAACTTTAATTGGTATGTTTTCATTCTAAACCAAATGTTGACTAATGTAAATAAAATACATAATCATAAAAGATAGTTATTCTCATTTCTCTTTGAGATCTTAATTTATTTATCATGATTCTATTACAATCTTATTTACTTTAACTTCACTTTGAAGAATTAGATCATTTAATTGTTGTTGTTCATATTATGAAATGATCTACAACAATTGTAGTTAAGATACACGCCAAAGAAGTTTGTATTCTACTTACAGTAATTCCCACTTTACATGATGCTTCACTTCGGTCTAACTAATATCACTATTCACAATAAGTTTAATATTCTCAGTTTCAAAAATCCTTATAATACTGTTAGAATAATAAAACTTTACACTTTTAATTTTTATGAATAACCAATGAAATAATCATCCATTGTTTTACATCCAATTTCTTTTATCATGAATTATAGCATTTCATTTCTATATGACAATCCTAAACATAAGGTGTCTTATACTATCTTTCCTGTCATGTCACAAATCCAAAAGAATCTGTAAAATTATCTTACTAGGAACCATATTCAGCAAATACATCATAATACGTATAAAATAATTCCACAATAAAATTAGTAAATATGTATTAGATACCTTACTTCTGACCTTAACCAAGAAGGTCTGTTACACCTTTCTTATACATGATTTTATACCTTCCAAGAAGGAAATAGACTTCAGTGTCACCCAAATTCTTCATTACACATGATTTTATACATTCCAAGGAACTTGGGAAATAGACTTGAGTGTCACCTTAATTCTTCATATCTTCCAAAATGCTCATCAATTTTGTAGATCTTAAATATCTCACCATTATGGCTAACTTCCTTTTAACTTCATTAATGAAGATATCCAAAATATTTATAGCTTTAGACTTTTCATGTAGAAGAGAAACATATCATAATATGAATAATCATTACAAGGACAATTAAGTATCTTTCGTATTGAAAAATTAACATAAAAGAGTACAAAAAAATAGTTATGTATAATTTCAAGAAGTTAGGTGTTTGCGACTCCTTTAATTATATATTTTATTTGTTTAATTTTATATAAGCCTTATACACATCTAGATTCATAAAATTTAAATCTTGAAGGATTTCATTCTCTGCTAATGTTTGTATTCTTTATTTGAAAACAGACTCAAACATTTATGCCATAAGTAAAACTTTCTTTAACAAAATCATGTTCAATATCAACATTTCAATGCAAGGTTAAAAGAGTTTCAACATAATATTTGTTCAGATTTAAGTTATAAATTACATATCGCATCTCACTCCAAATCATTCAAGAATGTGCAAACAACTTAAAAACTCCCATTAGAACTTTCATCTCAATGCATATATAGAGAAAATGGTTTGAGTCATAAGATTCCTTGTTGAAAGAGTTTTCTTACTTACTTTATTTTCACGCAGCAAGTTTCTGATTTATCTAATTAATGACAGGTCGATTTTTTAATTTGTTTGTCATCTCAACTTTGTTGGAATAAATTTCAACGCTGATATAATGTTTTCAAGAATGTTCCTTTAATAAAAAACTTAGATTTATTGAATTATTAACAATTTCATATCATCTCGGCTTTGTTGGATTAATTCCAACACCGATATAATGGTATGAATTTAACAATTTAATACAAGTAATAATGAGTAATATTTATTTTCGTTTTCCTTTATTAACCAAACTACTTCCTTATGGAAGATTGTTAAAGAATAAATAAATAAAACAATAAATAGTTAGTTGCAGAATTTAAATGACAGAAAATAAATGTTAGTTGCGGAAAATAAATGACAGAAAGTAAAAGTTAGTAGTTAGATAACTCATTATAACTGTGTATTTTTCCTTTTTTACAAAGATACAATTTATGAATTAAATTGCACTTTGATTCAAGGTTTCTTTCTTTGTCAACAAATAAAATTTATAAGTTAACTCTTTACTATTTTACATTTGCATCTCTTTCAAGATTCAATTGTAGTATAATATAGGGTTATGTCGAACCACAAGGAATTGCCTAATAGATCATTATTATAAACATGTTATATTACTAATAATGTTTAAACATCTTTTTGTTTGATTTTGTCTACGAAATATTAACATGTAAATAAACATAAACAACTAATACGCACAAATTCTTGAGGAGAAAATTGGTTGGAAATATGGAATTATTTCTAAACTTAATTGATCTTGAAAATATTACAAGTTACGTGTTATACTTTCGGTTAATTCTACACATCATTTCTAAATCTTTCATCTAGTGTCCTAGAATGATAAGATGATTTTCAAACCTTATGTAATACACTAAATAATAGTAAAGGGCCACTCGTCGGAGTAGGTTTTCACCTACTTCAGGCTCCATTTACATCATTTAGCCTTGAACATAAGTTGCGTAAAATAGATGCTTGAGGTGGTAAGTGAACTAAGGTGTAGGTTATACTTTTTAGTTCACTTGTCAATACTTTAAGAAGAAGCATTTTCGGATCTTAAAATCAAATTTTAGGTGATCAAGCTAAAACCACATTAAGAACTTCATAAAGAATCAAAACTTAACCAAAAGTAATAACTTGAAATGAATTGAATTCAAAAGATGCTAAATTAAAGAGAAGAAATTACACTATTATTCAAGTCAATTTGTAGGAGCATGAGCCATCTATCCATCGATGAGATGTTTTTTGGACCGAAATGGGATTACAAAATTATGTTTTTGTATCTCATTTGCCATCTCCTTTCTCCTATTGAAAAAACTACAAAATAAACTTACCTAAACTACTTTGGAGTAGATATTTTCCAAGAAAATTACAAGAAGAAGAGAAGAATTCGGCTTAGAGAGAGTATGAGGAATGGAAGTTTATACGAGAATGTGAATGAATGTATCCAAATGTGAATACAGTGCATCCTATTTATAGGAGTTTCTGCCAACCGCCAAGCTCCTCTCCTTGACCGCCAAGCTGCTGACCAAACACCTCAACATAGATTTGGTCATGGCCAAGTAGCTTAGTCACCTGCTTGTGGTTGAGTCACCCAAGCTAGTTGTGAGCTACTGGTCAACTATTGTGAGCTATTTCTAAAAAGCCTATGGAGGCTACTTGGAATGAGATCACACACAAGGTCATGGTTGTCTGGTGGCTAAGTCAACTTGACCAAGTTGTTCGATGCATACCGCTGAGCACCTAGGTGGCACCGTTGAGTGCCTAGGTGGCACCGCTAAGCTACTTGTTTGAGCAGCTTTGACCGTGCTGATGGTGATGTGGTTTGGTGCTTGCTGATCTGGTCAGGTGTGTGGTTCCAAGCTGGGCGGTCCAGGTGCTCCGCTAAGCTGTCTGCTTGAGCAGGTTGGCTTGTCCAGGCTTGTGTTCTAACCGTGCCAGGTTGAGTCTCACCGTGCTAGGTTGGTCTCCAGATCAACTAGGCATGGGCTTGGTCCAAGCTAAGCTGCTTAGTGAGCAGTTTCAAGTTGACTCCATAATTTTTCACATAGGCCAAGTCTTGTTGAGTCATGCTTAAGACTAAGCACATAGCTTGCACTGTCAAGCTTAAGCATGTCATTTGTGGATCATTTTGGACTATGTTAAGCACTTTGCTTGTATTTGATTAAATCTTCTCTTTTCCACCTAAATCCTACAAAACATAATACAAAAGAAGTACGCAAAGCATATATAAAAGGCTGTGATATTTTATCCAAAAATTGTTGAATTAAGTTGGTTTTCTCAATTTTCTCAAGAATGAGTGCCATAAAAAGTATATGTATTTTAGGCATTTTCGGTACTTATCATTCCTTGCATTTTTATTTGGAACATGAATGTGTTACACTTCCAAACTTCATCTATGGATATTACAAGTATGTCTAGTTAGCTTTGATTCAAATTAATACGTAACCATTGAGCTTCTTCTTTTGAATAAAGTATTACTTTTTAGACAATTCTTTGGAAATGTCTAATACTTCTAGAGATATGAACCTGCATGTGTATGGTTCCTACTTTTGAATCTAGGAGGAAGATAAAAAACTCAATAGTCTTTAATGATCATTTTCTTTACATCATGCTTATTACTACTTCCATTCGAACTTCTTCATGTTAAACATAAGTTATGGAGCAATTGCATTGATTCTTAAGGCTGATTTATTCTTGAACTAACATATTGCATAAGAGAATAATGTATCTCCTTGTATAAGGAGATAACTTATCTCCTTAGATACTCCATTCCCATTGCATAAGAGAATAATGTATCTCCTTGTATAAGGAGATAACTTATCTCCTTAGATACTCCATTCCCATTGCATAAGAGAATAATGTATCTCCTTGTATAAGGAGATAACTTATCTCCTTAGATACTCCATTCCCATTGCATAAGAGAATAATGTATCTCCTTGTATAAGGAGATAA
>NC_032019.1:30197895-30198530 GCF_001865875.1 Lupinus angustifolius | reverse complement strand
AGGATGGGGATGTGGAAGAGGATGGGGATGAGGAAGAGGATGAGGATGAGGGTATGATGAGGACGAGAATGAGGATAAGGATAGGATGAGGGCGAGGATGAGGATGAGGATAGGATTAGGACGATAATGAGGACGAGGATAGGATGTGGATTACGATGAGGATGATGATATGATGAGGAAGATGATGAGGATGAGTATAGGATGAGGATATGATGACGACGAGAATGAGGATGAGGATAGGATGAGGACGAGAATGAGGATAGGATGAGGTTGAGGATGTGGATGAGGATGATGTTGATGATAGGATGAGGACGAGGATGAGGATGAGGAAGATAATGTGGATAGGATGATGACGAGAATGAGGATAAGATGAGGACGAGAAAGAGAATGAGGATAGGATGAGGATGAGGATGAGGCTGAGGACGAGAATGAGGATGAGGATAGGATGAGGACGAGGATGAGGATAGGTTGATGATAGGATGAGGATAGGATCAGGATGAGGATGAGGATGAGAATAGGATGAGGACGAACATGAGGATGAGGATAGGATGCGGATGAGAATAGGATGAGGATGAGGAAGTGGATTAGGATGAGGATGAGGAAGAGGAGGAGGATGAGGATGAGGATAGGATGAG
>NC_032019.1:30197033-30197795 GCF_001865875.1 Lupinus angustifolius | reverse complement strand
AGAGGAGGAGCATGAGGATGAGGATGAGGATAGGATGAGGTTGAGGATAGGATGAGGAAAAGATGAGGATGAGGATAGGATGAGGTTGAGGATAGGATGAGGAAAAGATGAGGATGAGGATAGGATGAGGTTGAGGATAGGATGAGGAAAAGATGAGGATGAGGATAGGATGAGGTTGAGGATAGGATGAGGAAAAGATGAGGAAGAGGATAGGATGAGGCAAGGATGAGGATGAGGATGAGGATGAGGATAGGTAAGGAAGAGGATGAGGAGCTGGATGAGCATAGGATGAGGAAGATGATTAGAATAGGATGAGGACGAGGATAGGTTGAGGATGAGGATGAGGATAGGATTAGGATGAGGATGAGGATGAGGATAAGGAAGAGGAGGAGCATGACGATGAGGATGAGGATAGGATGAGGATAGGATGAGGATGAGGATGAGGAAAGGATGAGGATGAGTAAAGGATGAGGAAGAGGATAGGATGAGGAAAGGATGAGGATGAGGATGAGGATGAGGATAGGATGAGGAAGAGGAATGTGGATGAGGATAGGATGAGGAAGATGATGAGGATAGGATGAGGACGAGGATTAGGAAGAGGATGATGATGAGGATAGGATTAGGATGAGGATTAGGATAGGATGAGGAAGAGGATGATGATGAGGATAGGATGACGATATGGAAGAGGATGAGGATGAGGATGAGGATGAGGATGAGGATGAGAATGTGGAAAAGGATGAGGATGAGGATGAGAATATGGAA
>NC_032019.1:30176417-30196933 GCF_001865875.1 Lupinus angustifolius | reverse complement strand
TCTGACCGTAAGTGGCTTGGTCTGGGACCGTCCAGGGTGATTCAGCGATGGTCGTAGTGGTAGGGACTTTACCCTTTGAGTTATGATGTTGTGAACCATGTTATGAACCCGGGTAGGGTGTTGTGGTTTAAAGTTGTAGAATGAGATAATGTCTTAAATGGTATAAAGACGATGTTGTGAAAGTATTGTTTGTGTTTATGCCTTGTTGGGCAAGTATCCGACTTGAGGTCGTGAACTAGGGGGTACCCTAGTAAGGATACATGATATCACTGAACAACGATCAACCGACCGTAAGAGGCTTGGTCATGTGACCGTCCAGAAGTATTCGGTGATGAGTTGTTGTGATTGAGATGTTACCTAGAGCATGTACGGTTGACGTACTATCGGGTCCCACGAGAAGCATTCCTTGTCGGGAGATGGCTTAAGGATGGGCCGATCATGTGTTTGATTAATACATTTGCATTTGATTCTGATTAAGAATGCATTGCATTGTGACCATGAAATAGTGGAGAGGAAATGATGGAACGACTTAGAGCACCATGATGTAAGCAGGAACGACACTGATTGGACGGTGATTCGCCAACATTGTCTTGAGGGAGAGTCTGGGTGAGACGAGTCCCTTGTATTCCTGGGGAGGTACCCTGTTGGATCGGACAGTTCTCACAGGCCAAACTAGGCAATCTCTGACAACCCCTGGATTGCATTCGAGATCGATGAGAGGGATGCCCAGAAAGCGTTTATAGGACCTTGGTCCGGGTAGGACTGTTCCTGAGGGAACCGATCGATCTATTTTTAATTCCTTGCGAGGATATGTTATTTCGGGTGGTACAAAACGGCTTGGTACGGGACCTGTACTCTCGATTATTTCCGATTAGGATGTTGGATGGATATTGGTGTAAGGTGGATAATCATGACATATCATGCATACATTATCATTATGGAAGTAAATTCCCACTTGTGAGTTACAGGTATAATGTATTTCTACGTTTATGTTTGTGAGATGGTTATGAGTAGAATATTGATTATATGATTCGATATATTGGTAATGTTGGAATAATTGGCGTTACATAGGTTGATTAGTTAATTGTTTAAGAGAACAATTGATGAGTTTGGTTATAGTACTCATGTAAATTGGATAGTTGTTTACGAGAACAACTGATGAGTTATAATGTAATACGTTATATATATATATATGAACTGATTTTCATATCCGAGTGTAATATTCTGAGTAAGTCCACATCGTCAATGAATTTACGTTCATTAGATGTCTTACTCTCTCTATTTCTTCTTTTCTATTGTTTGCTTTTCGGACGTGTGTTCGTCAGATAGACAGCTTTGCTCAGATTTGGAGCTACCCGTCCGTGATGTTCCAGGAGGGGGCATGAGGAATTGAGGAGAGGCAGTACCCTAGTCTTGGGGTGAGCCACTAGGAGTTGCTTATCATTTTGGGACTTTTGAAAACAAGGACGGCTTCAGTTTGATCATGTCTTTTTTTAGTGTCTATTGGCGATGATTAGTATTTCCACCCATTCTTTTTGGATTTTGTATATGTTAGTGGCGATGTAGTTTCCGCCTTTGTTGATTTAGTTTGTGTGAACTAAAGATGACTTAACCATTTATATGAATTCTGTTATTCAGGAAATTGTGAATCAGGTTAAGTTATCATTCGATAACGATAAGTTGATTTTCCGCATTTGAGTTACTAAAAGTGATGTCCCGGAAAAGGAAGGTTTTAAAAGGAAACAATTTTATACAATCTGTACAATCTCTTTATCAAAAAAAAAAAAATTTACCCATTTTTCCGCAATGTTTTTTAGAAGTATTTTTCGGGGCGTTACAATTAGTCCAAAGCTCATACAGGATTTTGTTAACTACTTTACTTGACACCCTATTAAGGATGTAAACTGCGGTCTTTAAAACTTCCCCCAAAGAGACTATGGTAAGGAAGAATGACTAATCATACTTCTCACCATATCCTTAAAAATTCGGTTTCATCGCTCAACAACACCATTCATGCTAGGTTTTCCTGACATAGTGTATTGCGGAAATCCACACTCTCTGAGGTAAAGCGCAAATTGCCCTAGAATTTGTTCTCCTGATCCATCATATCTGCCATAGTATTCACCACCACGGTCAGATTTGACAACGTTAATTTTCTTTCCAAGTTGAAGTTCAACTTCAGCCTTGAAAGACTTGAAAACATGCAAGGATTGGGACTTCTCATGTATAAGATATAGGTAGTCATACCTTGAGTAATCGTCTATGAACGTAATAAAATAATATTATTCATTCCAGGAAGCCATAGGGAAAGGACCACATATATCTGTATGTATTAATAACATGTTCAAATCTAAATAAACAAGTCATGTAATATATACAAAAACAAGACATGTTCACATAATAGACCCATCACAAGATACCTAGCACAACATCAATTTCTAGTCTTTGGATAGAGAAATTAATTTGTAAGTGATACTCTCAATGTAGAGATCAAATATTAACAATTAATTCTGTTAAACAATAACATTTCTTTGGAGCGACTATTATTCACATGGAAAAAAACTTTACAATTGTTACATATTTATCATCACAAGTATGTTAATATTTGGCAAAATTATGTCTTCCTCTGGGCCGAACACAATTCACATAAATAATCTCATACTCATCTATGTAATTTTAATTAATTTCCACAACAGAGGTTACTTTGGCAACATATTGCATCAATTAATTCAAAATAATTACTAGACAAAAGAATAAGCAATATGGGTCCATTACAACAACAAAAATCTTGAAATTAAAACCTTCAGATTTGGTATCTTTTATGATTAATAAATCTTATCCCACACTATAATTCCAAATCAAAAGATATCTTCGTGCATATTTTAAAATATACAATATAACTTGCATACACATATATGATTAAACCACAATTATCCATAAAACATATACACACATGTTTAAATTGCAAAAAATACTAATGTATATCAAATAATTTTTTGGCACTACATTGTTATACGACTGCAGTAAAAAAGAGAACAAAATTTGTACATAATGGCATACCTCAATTGCATTGCCCAACTATGAAAAAATAAGTGATTTGTTCAAAACTAAACACAAGAAATTGATTCACACTGTTAGTGCATATTCTGACATTTTGTTATGCAAATCATATTGCATATATTTAACTCATATAAATTGACAGAACTTTTCATTCATTTTGAAAACAAGCATTGCAATAATAGTGCGTGAACATCTAATGAGTGCAGGCTAATAACAGTAGGTATGACTCCAAATAAAAATATTAACACATAATGAGAACATGTGTTGAATCCATTGAATTCAACATTGTTAAGATGTAGCATAAATGGTCAATTCAAATATTCCCAATCTTTATGATATGATAGCAGAAGCATAAAATCCCCAAATTAAAATTAGGGTTCATACAAGATTTGGGAAAATACCCTTACTGGAGAATCATAAATATTCATAACCTATGTTTTGATACCACTTGTTCAGAATTCCTTATGATTGATGAAATACCAATCATAGGATCTTGAATCTCATGATTCTCACACACATATACGAAACAAAAGGTGCAGTGTCATACCTGAATCCATGTTCCTGGATGTGCTCCTTTGATCTAGGTTTCTGAAATATGTTTTGTGGTATGATGGTCTTCCTCAACCAAATCCATGATTCCTCTTGGGACTTCCGTTTTCACTTTGATGGGAAGAGGAGAAAACTTAATTTTATTTGGTATATTGTGGACCATAACCTTCCTTATGCGTTAACTTATAGGGTTCTCATTATCCCGTATGAGTTAACCTGATGGGTATCCACCCATTAAGCCCATATCCGTTATCAGCTTTTAGAAATCTAAGATGTGCTAGTAATTAGATCACTTATAATATAACTCCGGAAATAAATAGCTGATATCTTTGTATCAAATATATGATGCCCACCTTAATTAGAAATTATAAATTTCTAACAAATTCTTCTAATAAATTTTCTACAGTTAAATTTTTGGACTTTTATGGTTAGTCTAGGTCTGATACTGCTGACCCTGACCCAAACCACCTTCAATTCCTAACTCCAGCTAAGAGATTGTCGGCTGAGTTAGATTTGGACCTGCTTCAAAGTCATGTCAATAATTCCACTCAATTGTCATCTTCTAAGGTGACAAAACTTATCAAGACTGGATGAGTTTCGATATTACTGTTTGAATTTGTATTTAATAACTTAGCATTCAACCTTTTTTGTTGCATCACAAGTGTGATGTATATGATACACTGATCTGAACTTATGTGACCCGATCTTTTGTTGACCTCATCTCACTAACATGGAAATACAACTCTCCCATATTAGCACAAGACAATTACCAACCAAGTAGGTCATCCTATATATGTTTTGTAAAACCTAATTATGATGGCCAAATCTCTCTTTCACTAGCAAACTTCCAAGTACTTATTAACATTACAAGGTTGCAGTAAGCATGCAACATATTCAAATATAACTAAAAAAATTATAACCTATTAGTCTGTATAATTCTATTTTTATATTATGTATACCTTAAGTAGTTTTATGTTCATTCTTTAAATAACATACAATAAGCATATGACATATTCAAATCTGTAAACACTCTTTTGTAAATAATAAAATGCAGTCGCAATTACATAAAAATGCACATGACTTTATATTAGATGTCAATTATCAAGTTATTTTGTATAATTGTTGTCATAATTTTTAAAATGTTGCGTAAAACATGTTACAAGGGATTCTATAGTTATCGGTTTTACATAATAAAAAAATTTCAATAAGGAATACTTTTAGTTTGACATAAAATAAGAACAAATAACAGTATATCTACTTACACTAGTGTTCACTCATAGTCAATTATACATAACTATTTTAAGAGTTCAAAGTAAGAAGAGATTCAAGATATTGATACATGATAAGTTTGTTCAACCACTAAAGTCAACAACAAATATAGTTTATAAATAAATTTTCCAAAATCTATAACATGCACTATACGTCTTATATAATATTGTATTCTACACTTTTTCTATCATAACTTTATTTATTCAATATAACATGATCTACATCATGCTATTTTCAACAACTCTAATTTATCATTCAAATACATAAAATTATCTTCCATGAATTAATAATCACTAACTTTTTAATTTCAAATTTACTTTTCACTATTTAAATAAATTAATGTAAAACATATGTACTAATACATGAGTATCTTATTAGTTGTTCAATTAAAGCATGTAAGGAAGTAAAAGGTAAAAAATAACTTAACACCACCTAGCAGACTAACTTAATGAGTGGACATATCTCAATCGTTAATAGGGTACCTATACCAAGACACGTGTATGTACCTAAGTTATAAGACTCCTCTCCATTAATGGAAAGACAAATTATACATAAATCGAACATTTTGCTTTAACCTAATACTATATCCAGAGATACCTTATACCACAGGAAATCTTATAATAGATATTTCTAATTCACTTTCTTTCTCTCATCTACACCTATTTAGACCCATTTTGAGTCTAAGATGAACATATTTTTCTAGTTTTTATGCACTTGCACATGTTATTTCCTTTGTTGTTCTTCGTGTCAGATGGAAGCAATTGATGCATCGATTTCAGATGCGAGAAATGCTTCTATCGTAAATCCTGATGGCACTTTGGTTCAAATGGAGGGCTTTAAGCATCGTATTGATGAGATAATTTCAAATGTTGATAAGGCAAGTATTATTTATTAGTTGAAAAACTATTAAGCAATTACTGTATATGATAACTTGTTTATTTGTTAATTAACATGCTCCATAAAACTTTTACATTTTCTTATTCCAAAGTTAGAATCAACACATGTGTTAAGTGACAATGTACAGCTGATGGATATAACCAGATTTTAAATTGCAGTCGTGATTGCGGTTACGGTCACAGCGATTGTGGTCATTGTAGCCGTTGCAATGCAGATTGCGGCTATTGCAGTGTAATTATTCTATAATTAATAAAATATTTTTGAATTCGATACAGTCTGATGTGACCAAATGCAGTCGATGTAGTTGCGTTACGGCTCAATACAGGTGCATCATCGTGGTTCGGTGTCACACCGCAATGTGGTTGTTGCGATCACCGCAACCACATTACGTGATGCTGTCCGCCATTTCAATCTCTGGACATAACGTGTGATTTTATTGGCTTCTAGTTATAGGTAGCTATTAGAGAAGATAGTTGAATATTTTTTTTAAATTTTTGTGTTGCTTCTCTTTAAATGCTTCCCAGCAATCCTATTGTTAGCGTGACTTGAATTTTATTGATTGTGTTTCATGCCGTTTTATTAGAGACAGGATCATTTTTGCTAATTTTGGCATGCTATGGTATGACAATAGGGCATGGTACTGTTTGTTAAATCCAACAAGTTAATGCCGTCTTGCATTATTTAACTTCATGCTATGTGCCACAGCTATTTATTTTGCGCAAAATGGATGATTTGTTGAGTTTGAAGATGTTGGCTCATATACAGATTTATGCGGTCTTATTGCTTAGTTGAATAGTGTGCATGTAATACATGATTCGTGTGCATTTATTTTCTGAGACCCAAAAGAGCTTTAGCATAGCTTGGTCACTGCAAAGTGCAGTCTTCAATAGAGTGTGGTATGTGATCTGACACCAAGTAAAGAGGCTAAGTGCTGCGTGGTTGAAATCCCACCATTCTTCTAATACTTTTAGTCAGCATATAAGATTCTTTGATAAAATTACTTTTTAAGAGTTTGGGGGATATAGATGTAAAGATAAACATATGCTGCCAGTTAAAGTATAGTGGTTTCTGGCAGTAATGTTGAGTGCATTTGGGGTCTGGGTTAAGCCATTTTTGTATTCTCCGTTTGTTCAATTAGTGGAATTTATTTGCTGTCTTTGCCTGGGGACACATAGCCTAAAAGCTAAAAATGCTAACTTTGTTGTCATTGTTTTCTCTTATTATTTTAGTGTTTCATCACTGTATTCCTATTTTGTCAACAAAAATTAGCAACACACATAAATCAAAACAATGCATACATTGGTTAATGATTAGATTTAAAGAACGCAAGCCCTTTTATAGCAGGGATACAAGTTTGGAAATTTTTAGAATAAAGAAGAAAAACGCTGTCATCCCCAGACAAGAATAGGATATGTTTAATTATTTTCATACCTTGGTAAACATGCAAATACAATTTTATTATGCCTTTTTATCAGATGGTGTTATTTGTGCATGGATGGACAGAACAAACAATCATCTAGAATGTATTATCACCAATCGATCCACACACTTAAGAATATATTTGCTCCCAGGAGGAAAAGATTGATTTGATAAGAATTAAGAACCAGTAAAGCATAAGCCTAAGTTTGCAAACCTCTATTATACTGTTGCTTCAAGTTTGATGTGTTTAGCTTCGATGTGTCAGGAAATCATTTACCGTATACAATAATCATCCCAAATAATGGATAGACCAAAAGGTCCAAGGTTTGATTCCTTACCCTTAGAGATACCCTTAGTTATACCAAAAAAACTTATTACATATAAATATTAAAATATGGATGGTTTTCTTAAATCACATAATACTCTCTTTTGATGATTTTAATATTTGATGAATGAAAAATTGCTTTGCATTCATAACTTTGAAAAGGCCTTAACCATGGCTTTAATATGTTTGATTAATCAAGGTGCTGCCTTTTCTATGCTGTATGATGGCTCCTGGTTAAATTTGCACTTCTACAAGTTTTCTTTGTTGTGCTTTCTCTTGCAGCTTGAGCAGAAAGTGCATGACATAGAATCTCTTTACTCGAGCGTGAATAAGAAGCAAACAAATATGCCTAAAGGTAGCTCAGCTACAAAGGATAAAGATAAGGAGAAATATGTTTCAAGTATTAAGAAGCAGCAGCAGGATGCATCATGTAGAGAAGCAGCTGCTTCAAAGAGAATGCAAGATCTTATGCGCCAGTTTGGCTCAATATTACGCCAGGTAATGAACCTATTTTTTTTTTGCTGTTAAACTTTGTGGTGGTATACAGTGGTTGTGGAATATGTCATCTCATTGCATCTGTGTGTTGATTGTCTTTTATATATATATATATATTTATGGTGCCTTGTGTGTTCCATGCATTGTCATGTAATTTTCAATTTCTTTTGCATCATCTGTTACAAACTTACAATTCATGACAATACCAATTAACAACCTAAAATAATAAATTCTCTAGTTTTTCATATAGTAGTTATTTTTGTGCTTATTGTATTCATTTTGTGTTCCTTTAGTGGACTCTTAGTGAAGGCAGTGAAAGGTTTACTATGATGTGTAGGTCTTGCAAACCTTCCTTTCATAAACACTTTTGTGAAGGGGAAACCTGTTCTTTGCCCTTGATATTCCCAAAAAATGGTACCACCGTAGAAACTTAATACTACATGTGGTTAACAAAGCTAGCTTATTAAATTTCAATATTTAAGATATACAGAATAGCTCCAAATGCCATATTTGGAATCTTGTATACTAACATTAGTTTACCCAGTATTGTTATCCTCTATCAATTGTGTCCATTTCACCAAACTCCACAATATCCTCTGGTTCCACCTCCAACTCATATTCCTCATTTAACAATGGTGGAAGAGGTTGAGGCTACTGACTTGGTTTGATGGCCTTCTTTAGGAGAGATACATGAAACACAAGATAGATCTTAACATGTTCAGACAATTCCAGCTTGTATGCTACTGGTCCAATCTTGCTGATGATTTGTAGGGTCCATAGTACCTTGCTGCTAGTTTAGCACAAGGTCTAGAAGCCAAAGACTTCAATTTGTAGGGTTGAATCTTCAAAAACACCCAATCCCCTAACTGAAATTCCACCACTCTTCTATGTTTATCAGCCTGTCTTTTCATATGCTCTTGTGCCTTTATTAGATTCTGTTTAAGTTCCTCCAAGATTGTATCCCTTCTTTGCAACAACTGATTGACTTCTTCTACAATTCTACCTTAGAAGGAAATTCTACAACTTTTAAGAGTATAGGAGGATCCCTGCCATACAAAGCTTTGAAGGGTGTCATCCCAATAGAGCTATGGTAGTTGGTGTTATACCAAAACTCTGCCCAAGCTAACCATTGCTCCCACTGTTTGGGTTTTGGTCCTGCAAAACACTTTAAGTACCATTCCACACACTTATTCACCACTTTAGTCTGTCCATCAGTTTAAGGATGGTAGGAAGTGCTTAACTTCAATTGTGTTCCAGCCACTCTAAACAATTCTCTCAAAAAATTGCTTAGGAAGATTGGATCCCTATCTGAAATGATGGCTACAGGGAATCCATGCAATTTAACAACTTCATTGACAAACAAGTTAGCAACATCCTTGACAGAAAATGGATGACTTAAAGCGTAGAGGTGAGCATATTTGAATAACCTGTCCACTACCATCAGTATAGTGTCTTTCCCTCTGCTTTTAGGTAGTCCACCAATAAAGTCCATAAACACTTCCATCCAAACCTGAGTAGGTATGGGAAATGGTTGTAGTAGACCCCCAGGGGTGAGTGTAGAGTGCTTGTACCTTTGGCAAACTTCACATTCTTCCCCAAACTTTTTAATGTCTCCCTTCATTCCAACCCAATATACACAACTTGCCACTCTTTTGTAAGTTCTGAAGTACCCAGAGTGCCCCCTACAGGGGATTCATGACATTCCTTCAAGATCAAGGGAATTCTGTTGGAGCTTCTGGCTAAAACCAACTTGCCCTAATGCAGTAGCATACCATTCTTGAATTCAAACCCTGCATGAGAATCAGGGGCTACAATGAGGTCTTGAATCATTTTCTGCCATTTGGGATCCTTCTCTATCTCTTGTGTCCAACTATCTATGTCAACCTTGTTTACTAAAGAGATAGCATACATTTCCTTCGTGGACAATGCATCAACCACACAGTTCAGTTTCCTTAGTTTGAATTGTACTTCAAAATCCATCCCAATGAGTTTTACTGCCTATTTGAATTGTTCATCTGAAAACAATCTCTGGTCATTAAGGAACTTAAGGCTTCTTTGGTCAGTTTTGACTATGAAGTGTCTTCCCAACAAATAATGCTTCCACCTCTGCACTGCTTGTATCAAAGCTATCAATTCCCTCTCATACACTGATTTTTGTTGGGCTTTTAAGGATAAACCCTGACTCCAGAATGCTAGGGTTTACCTTCTTGCATAAGTACAGCTCCCAACCCCTTACTAGAGGCATTAGTCTCTACTACAAAAACCTTGGAGAAGTCATGCACTGCTAGTTTAGGTAGATTAATCATAGCTGCCTTGAGAGTCTCAAAAGCTAAAGTAGCTTGATCATCCCATTTGAACCCTTCTTTCTTTAATAAATCAGTAAGGGATCTAGCCTTCCCATAATCTCTCACAAACTTCCTGTAATATCCAGTGAGACCTAGAAAGCCCCTCAAAGCTCTAATGTCCTTAGGAAGAGGCCAAGAACACATAGCTTCAACCTTTGCTGGATCAACTTCTACCCCCACTGCTGAGACAATATGCCCTAAGTATTCCAATCTGCTCTGAGCAAAAGTGCACTTCTTTTGGTTAGCCTTGAGGGAATGTAGTTGCAGTACCCCTAATACTTGTTTAAGATGCTCATAGTGGTCTTCCAAAGTAGGGCTAAACACCAACATGTCATAAAAAACACCAATACAAATCTTTTTAAAAAAGGTTTGAGGACTTCATTCATCAAAGCTTGAAAGGTAGATGGTGCATTAGTCAACCCAAAAGACATTACTACAAATTCATAGTGCCCTTCATGTGTCATAAAAACTGTTTTCTCAATATCTTGTTCCTTCATTCTTATTTGATGATATCCTGATTTTAGGTCTAGTTTTGAGAAGACCCTTGCCCCCCTAACTCATTCAATAACTCTTCAATAATAGGAATAAGAAATTTATTAGGGGTAGTAATCTTGTTAAGTGCTCTATAATCGACACAAAATCTCCATCCACCATCTTTTTTCTTAACTAAGATTACAGGGCTAGAATAAGGGCTCACACTAGGTCTGATGACTCCACCTTGCAACATTTTCAGCACCAACTTCTCAATCTCATTCTTATGGTAATGAGGATATTTGTAAGGCCTTATGTTGGGTATGTCAGTCCCTTCTTTAAAATGAATTGTATGATCATGAGTTCTCTAAGGTGGAAGACCCTGTATGCCCTCAAAAACCCCTTCAAATTGGCTCAGCACCTCTATAATGACCCCTGGAACCTCTGGTTTCCTCACTGGATCCATGCCATCTTCTGAGTATTGCAGCACAAACCCCTCTCCTCCCTCTTTTAAAACTTGCATAAATGCCTTCAAAGAAATTGAGTTTTGTTTAAGGAAGGGTCTCCTCTGATTTTGTGCACCATCTCCCCCTTCCTTACTGTTAATTCCAGCTTACCAAAATCAGCTTTGACCTCACCCATTTCTGCCAACCATTCAAGCCCCAAAACCAAATCTACCTCCTTTAGTCCAAATAGATAAGAGTTCTGGACCACTTCCAACCCTTGCAACAACAACCTCACATCCCTACATTTCCCTCTACATTGGATCTTATGCCCATCCCTTACCTCCACAGTATAAGCAGGGGTATCTTGCACCCTAAGTTGCCACCTTTCCACCAATTCAGAAGAGATGAAATTGTGGGATGCTCCACAGTCTATCAAAATCCACATCCTTTTGCCTTCTATTTCACCTGCAACCTTCCAAGATTTATCGATGGTAAATCCAACCATAACACATAATGATAATTGGAGAGAGTTCAAATTGAGCTCTTCCAATTCATCATCATTCAACCCCTCCCTTGCATACTCTTCCTCCATCACAATCATTCTGAAATGACCATTCTTGCATCTGCGTTCTCTGCTATATGACTCATCACATTTAAAACATAACCCTTTCTCCCTCTTTGCTCTCATTTCAGTTACACTCAGGTGATTAAAGCCCCCCATCAGGCTTTACTACTTTCTGTGGAATTTGCACTTCCAGTACTGCTTGAGACACTACCCACAGAAGATGGGGCAACTCTCTTATCTTCCCATGGTTTAGATTCCACAATTATCGATTTACTAGGCCCACCATTTCTGTTAGAATTAATTGATCTTGAGTAGTAACTAGAGTTAGATTTCCTACTCAGAATCACATTCTTTTCCTCTATCATGATGACTTTCTAAATTACCTTAGATAAAGTAGGATGTTCATATAGCCTAACTTTTGCTCTCACATCTTCTTTTAACCCATTGAGAAAAATGCCTTTGACAAATTCTGGATCTATCTCCTTCAAAGCCCCCACATACTTTTCAAATTCTTCTATGTACTCTAACATAGTTCCTTGCTGTTTTAGAGCTAAGAGCTGTTCAAAAGGGTTATGAACTAATGAAGGTTGGAACCTTCTGATGATAGCAAGCTTGAAGCCTTCCCAAGAAGGTTGTGGGTTACACCTACTCCACCATTGGTACCAACTAAGGGCCTTGCCCTCCAAAGCCATTAGTGTAGCTTGTAATTTTTCCTCCTCGTTGACTTCCTTTTAACATAAAATACCTTTCCAGCTTATTAGTCCACCCATAAGCATCATCACCCGAAAAGATTGGGATTTCTAGCTTTCTCCACTTATCTCTGCCCCAATTTGTCGTCACAACATGATCCCACCAATTCCACTCCCCTCATCGGGGGAATGATGAACCCTAGGCCTCGTCGTGAGTTGAGCCAAGGCTTCTTCTAACATCTTCATTCTGACCTCATTCAATTCAATTCGTATCTTCTGTTCTTCTCTTTCACGACGCAATTCCTCCATTTCTTGCTCCTAATCTTCCGAGTTTCTTGCCATTCCCCGTGTTGACACCATACGCAGCTCCTTCGTGAATGAGTTCGTCACAGGGCACCAAGAATCTTGGTGCTTTGATACCAGTGTTAGAACTGGTACCTGGTGAATTGAGATTAAGAAGAAATTGAAGAATGTTTGGGATTCAAGATCAATGTGATTCTTGAATCTGCAGAACTTTTATTGAATTGTAAGAAGATAGAAAGGATTACAAGAGTGATAGATAATTTGCCCTAGTAACTGAATTGCTTCAATTCGGTTACTTCCCTTTCAAGTATTTCCAAAACTGCCTAATACAAACTCACCCTTCCTTGTTTATACTATTCTGTTACTAACTACCCAAGCAACAGAATATTAAAGTAACTGCCTGCTTAATTCTGCTCCCTATTTCTCCTAACATAGACCTTTGTAATAGGAGGCCTGAGCCTGCCCCTATCAAATTTCCATAAAATATTTGTATATTTCATTTGGTGATGTCATATGTGGTGATTACTACATTTCTCCTCCTAATTATGTGTTACTTTTTATTCTTCTTTGTCTATAACATGTGCCCATGGCTGGTCTGAAGTGTTTAAGTGGTAGATGAGGTTAGCGTAGTGCATGCCTTTCATTCTTTGAATTACAAATTAGTTCTCCAATAATTGGTCATTTTCCATCAGATCACTCAACACAAGTGGGCGTGGCCATTTATGCAACCTGTGGATGTGGAGGGCCTTGGTTTAAATGACTACTATGAGGTATGGTTCATATGTGTTTTCAAATTTATTAATTTATTTCATTACTGTTGCTGACACTCAGAGAGACTTGAGTTTCATTATATTATATTTTATCTGTTTTCAGGTTTTCTTATATTTTTAATGTAATGCAACTCCTTCCTCTTCTCTTAAATAATTATAGTTACTATATAAAGAAAGTGAATGCTTTTGAAATACCCGAGGCATATTTTGTGGTTGTAGATTTGTGATACACTTAATTAACTGACTGATTCTTTCATTCAGCACTTTGAGTTTCAGGTATCTGATTTTTCATTAAAATCTCTTTTTTTGGCCTTTGATCTGTTGTATATGATGCATACTAGGTCATTGACAAGCCCATGGATTTCAGCACAATTAAGAATCAAATGGAGGCTAAGGATGGTGCTGGATATAAAAATGTTCGGGAAATTTGTGCTGATGTGAGGTTGGTTTTCAAAAATGCGATGAAATATAATGACAAAAAAAGTGATGTTCATGTGATGGCAAAAACTTTGCTGGCAAAGTTTGAGGAGAAATGGTTGCAGCTTCTGCCTAAAGTTACTGAAGAGGTAACTTCATTCCATTGTATTCACTGAGACCAATGGTTGTGCAGGATGGAATATATTTACAAATTGAATAAGGTGTCTATTTCATTGTGGATGCTACCCAGATTTCTTTCCAATAACTTTTTGATGCCTCTTATCATCTGGAGTTATTAAATTGTAGGAAGAAAGACGAGAAGAGGAAGAAGCTGAATCACAGTTAGCTATGCAATTTGCTGAAGAAGCAGCCCATGTCAAAACGGCTAGAGACTTGAGTAATGAGGTACTTGTGAGAGTTTTACATACTTATAAAGTGGTTTAATTTGGATTTTTCATGCATATTAGAGTACTTAGAATATGACAGTGTTGATTCTATTAAACAACAAGAGACTTTTCTGAAGTTGTTATACTTTGTATCTTCTCAGCTATATGAAGTTGATATGCATTTAGAAGAGCTACGAGAGATGGTTGTTAGAAGATGCAGGTTAGTTCTGTCACATCATGTATCCTGAAAAATAGACTCAAAATGTGTACTATGGTATCTTTTGGCCTATAATTTTCGATGTTCCAAGTTATGACACTGTATGCATGTTTTGTGCGATAATTCTTTCTACCTTTTTTTATGTGGTGAGGGTGTAGTGGGATAAGGGGTGTTTTTACTCTGTTATTGAGGGCAGAGGTATCTGTTGGAAAAATCCATCCACCAAGGGTCTGTTTGGCGCATGGAATTGGAATTCTACTTCAAAATTATAATTCCTATTCCAGCATTTGAATTGGTTTGGAATTGCAATTCTATGTTTGGGTAGTACAAAGAATTAGAATTCCTTGTTCCAATTTATTGTTTGAATGTAAGAGTTAAAATTGGAAATTAAAAATAAATAATATATTAGTTTAAAATTAATTTAATTAATTATTCAAACAATAAAATAAGGTGAGCCTTAGTAAGGTTGTTTGTCTTGTGACCTAGAGGTCATGAGTTCAAATTCCGAAGAAAATAACTTCTTCACTTATAAGGATAAAACTGCATATATTTACTTTCCGCAAACCCCAAGAGTGGAGCCTCTCTGCAATGGATCCTCTTTTAATTTTTCAGAAATTACAATATTCGTTAAAAAATTATTTTTTTTAAAAATGTAGGAAGATTGATAAAAAATATACTTGAATTAAAAGTTCTATGTGGTTAATAATTTCATGTTTAAATTTCTTTTTTTCTTGTGTTAATGATATTACTTCAGCCTATGACTAGTACATGACTGCCCCTCCCATCAAATGTCATTCCCAATCGAATCTTGACCTCGTAATTTACCAACTCCTTGTTGATTCATGTTTAAAATTATGATAAAATATAATTTCATGTGGGTCTGATCATGTTCAGCATACATGTTGGAGTGGGTATGTGTGACTTTTGCACATGGAATTGGGTTCGTTCGACTTCAATATTCACTTTTTTGCTCACACTACTTCGATATTCAATTTTTTGTTCACACTACTTGTGCGCCATCGTGGGTGATGTACCACTGACTGAAGGAAAGTAGAAGATTAAGATGTATGGAGATAAGATGGAGGAAATGTTTTGGAAACCAGAATTGGAATTTGGGTGCTCATGGTGGGAGTGGGAAACAGAGGTAGGCCGAGCATTACATTAACAAGGGAGGAACGATGGAACATGGCTAGAGAGGCATGTTCCCTTGTTCACGATAGGTAGAAGCAATTATAAATTGTAGAATTCTAATTCAAAGGGTCGAGGGTAGGAATTGCTAAGGGTTAAATGTAGTTGCCAAATAATTCTATGGAATTGGATCTTGGAATAATGATTCCAATAGACATCCAAACATCATAATTAAAATAGAAAAAAATGTATGTATTAACAATGTATGAGTTTTATACACTAGTATTACATCATTCACCATTCATGTTTAATCATCATTGCCTTTTCAAAAAATTAATACAAATTAATGATGAATGACTGACTGTATATAAATTTTTATATTAATGTGTATATATATTAAATTCTAATTAAAATGGAAAGTCCCATTTCCAATTTCTAACTCTAAAGCTAGTGTGATATTAGGAGATTCACTTTATTAATAGAAAATATACTCAATATAATTTTGGTTTCATAGTACATATTTACTTATTTCCTTAATTAGGTCATTATTAACCTATAAATTGTAACCATTGGTTATAGTTTTAAATCAATAAAATTATTATTCTTCTCCTTTCAAGTTAGTATTAGAGAGCATCCAATTTTGGGGCTTTGCTTCCGCACTTAAAAAACCTTGTCATTCTTATTAGTGCCCTTTTTGAATGTGCCTTTCCATGACCACAATTCTACATGTCTTTAGAATCCTTAGTTACCATATGAATACTGTTGTTTGTTTTTTATTTTCAGGTTCACTATGTCTGAAGAGAAACCTATCTTTATTTTGAGACACAATGATCTTCTGATTTTGAAAGGATCATATTGACTAGGTGAATACAACTATCTCCAGTGGGCCCAATTTGTTCGTACTACTCTTAGAGGATGCAAGAGGGTTAATCATATTGAATGAAAGGCCCTTGTTGAACTGACCCACAATATGAAAGGTGGGTTGATGAGGATTATCTCATTATGACCTTGTTTTGACATTCTATGACTCCGAAGATTAGCCGAAATTATGTTTTTTCCTACTTCCCCAGATACTTGGAAGAATTTAGTCGACACATATTCTATTGAAGAAGACCTATCAGCCTGCTATAAATTGGAAAATAAAGTTTTCAATTCTAAGCCGGGAACATTATGGGACCCTTAATGGTGTCGGGATCGAATTGAATGAATATCATAATTTGAAGATGAAGTGTGATGAATACTCTACAACACTTGGCTAAACTCTAAATTTGATCCTATGCGGTTTTAAATTTTGGATAAAGAGAAATTTCGTTCTTTACAGAGGTATTCCACATAGTTCATAGTGAATAAAGTCGGAGGACACGTTGATGGAAGACAAACTAGTTGATGGTTCAACCTTAGCCTCTAGTTAGGATCCCTACAAAGGGACCCACGTCTTATGAACGACCCTTTGTAAAGACCAACCACAACAATTGATGGTACATCACTGTAGGAGGTGTGGTCACTAAAAAAATATGCTTTGAACTTCATGGAAATGATAAAGTTCTTGGGCGTATGAGCAGGTCGAAAGGTGTTTCTCAGACGACATTTGACTTGGAGAATGTGGGTGAAGACCCACTTGCTGAATTATTGACTCTGTTATAGATCACATGACATCCCATTTTCATATTTATAATCCTATTCAACTTTAAATGGATACATCATATCATTATCATTGAAGGGTCCTAAACTTGATTTACTAGATACGATCCATCTCTTTATCCAAGTTGCTTGCTTCATATCCTAAAGCTTTCTAACAACCTTTTGTCACTCATTAAAGATCTAAACTGTGTAGTGACATTTTTCCATTCACATTGTGTTTTTTCAAGATCCTACCACAGGGAAGATGATTGGAATTGTTAAGGAACATGACAGGTTATACTGTCAGTTGCATTTTGGAAAGCAAGTGTAATATCTAATAAAAGGTACCTACTTTCATTCACCTTGTGAGTTCAAAATCTTGGAATTCTTTTCAAATATGGCTGCTACGCAAACGTCTTGGGCATCCTCCCTTTCGTGTCCTTAGGTCCACGATTCTCTATTTATTTACAAAAGTGTCAGTTGAGTCATTTCATTGTGATGTATGTCAGTTTGTTAAACATCATTCAAATTTTCTTTGTAGTAATAATAAAAGTGCTCAACCTTCTAAAGTTTTTTCATTCTGATGTGTGGGAACCTTTGTCCATTTCTAATATTTCTGTTGCGAAATGGTTTATTAAGTTCAAGGTTTGTCAATTGTTTGTCAATTTTTTTTAATATGATTCACGCGGATGTTAACTTTCAGAAAACAAATTTTATCTCAGTTCTCAATTTCATGTTAGAGTAGTAAAGAAGTTGAGTCTTTTAATACCCTCCTATTTCTTCCTCTAATATAGAAGGAGCTCTTGATGCCTTTCCCCGATCCTACCAGTAAAGACAATGATGACAATGATCCAATAGATAATGATAACAATGACCTTGATTCAGTATTAATATCGGTGCACAATAATAACAACAAATTCAAGAAAAAATATAAACGAAGAAGCAAAACCTGTCCAATTGTGTCCACCTTAGGAAGTGCTCGTAATCATGAGTTCAATTCTTATGAACCTAACATTTATGAGATTCCTATTGCATGAAGCAAAGGAAAATGAAATTGTAATAATTATCTCGTATCACAGTTTGTGTCTACAAAAAAATCTTTCAGTATAACATCAAAGTTTTGCTTAAGCTATTAACAAATCAAAACTAGATACAACATAAGGAATTGGTTCTCCAGTTTGAGATGAAGAATCTTGGGAAGCTAAAGTACTTCATAGGTATGGAGGTAGTATACTCGACAAAAGTCATTTTCATTTTTCAAAGGATCCTTGATATTTTGAAAGAGACTGAAAATTAGGATGTAAAGTCACTGGAATTCCTATAGAGCAAATCCATGAGTTTGGGAACAATGAGAAGAGTCTAGAGGTGGATAAGGCCCAATACCAAAGACTTGCAGGAAAACTCATTTATCTTTTTCACACTAGGCATGACATAGCATATCCCCTTAGTATTTAGAAGTCAGTTTATGCATGACCTAAGAGAAAGACACTTAGCTGTGGTGAATAGAATCTACAGTATCTAAAGGCGAGTCCAAGGAGAGGATTGTTGACAAAAAAAAGGAGAGCACTTGTCTATGGAGGTTTATACAAATGCAAATTATGCATGACCAATTGTTGACAAGAGGTCCACCATTGTATATTGGATATTCCTTGGTGGAAGTCTAGTGACGTGGAGGAGTGAGAAGCGAAATGTATTGGTGAAATCAAAGTGTAGAGGCGGAATTTAGAGCCGTGACTCATGGGGTTTGTGAATTATTATGGATGAAGACCATACTAAAGATTTGAAAATAAAGTGTGAAGCTCCAATGAGATTTTTCTGTGATAATAAATATGCTATTAATGTTTTTCACAATCTAGTCCAACATGATAGAAAAATTCATAGAAATAGATTGACACTTTATTAAAGAGAAGCTAGATTGCAGTCTTATTTGTATGCACTATGCCCCGTAGGACTTCAGTTGACATATGTTCTCACTAAGAACTTTCCTTAGAGCGGTTTGGTGATCTTACTTACAAGTTGAGAATGATAGATACTTATTCATTAGTTTGAGAGGGAGTATTGTAATTTAAGGAGATTGATTCACATTAATATTAGAAAATATGCTCCTATTATTGTTTTGGTTTCATAGCATTAATGATGATGAGATTTTAAATTAGTTAAGAGATTTTGTACAAGTTTACTTATTTCGTTAAATAGGTCATTCTTAGCTTATAAATTTTAATAATTAGTAGTAATTTTATTCAAGCAATAAAATTATTATTCTTCTCCTTTCAAGAATTTCATGCCAAATTCTATGCTCCTAACGGGCACTTGGATATTTCATTCTGTTTTGGTTGTTAGTTTGGCCTTTTAAATTGTGAAAACTGAAAATGAGCTTTAAACTAGTGCTGAATTACTAATGTTGAAAAGGAAATCGTCAACGTGTCACCGTTCTTGATCTTTTACCTGTGTCCTTGAAAACTTTAGCCTTGTGCTCAGAAGATATTAAAGCATGAGAGTAATTTTTTTTATTACAAAAGCACTTTTAGATTTTATTTTCATGCTTCCGATAAGCATTATAAGTGCTTTTTGAGTCCATAAGAAACAAAAAACTTGGGTTTGCTGAAAAGAGAGAAAAGCTTTACTTTGTCACTCCCACAAAGCTAAGTTTGAGAAATTGGTTGCAGAAAAATGACACCTGAAGAAAAGAGAAAGCTTGGAGTTGCTCTCACCCGATTGTCGCTGGAAGATCTAAGCAAAGCATTGGCAATTGTTGCAGAAAATAATCATTGTTTTCAAACAAATGTTGAAGAGGTGGATCTTGACATGGATGCCCAGGTCACTACTTATTATGTATATATATGTTTATAGGAAAATTTACATGTATAACTTTTTAAATATTAAGAAACTAGTATTTTTTTTTTCTTTTTTTTCTTTGCCTTGGACCGGTGTTTCCGGTCCAAGGTTTTTAAGAATTTTGTTCTGGTTTTTGAGTTGTATGAGTTATATCAAAATTATAGATTATTATTTGTATTATATTTTTTATTTTGTATGATGTAAACTAAGATTATTCATTCAGTTACATGTATCACTTTGAAACCTAAATTGGTGAAGGTTTTTTGGAATTTTAGATGAGTTTTTTGTTGCATGAGTTTTGTATAATTAG